>NC_065519.1:17025007-17078525 GCF_006386435.1 Epinephelus moara
GCTGCTCAGACCTGTGGGGGGCTGCCAGGGGGGGGGGGGGGGGGGGGGGGTGTCAGAGGAGAGGCGGGGGGAGGAGGGGAGGAGAGGGTTAAGACAGGTGTTGCAGAGGACAGTTCTGGAGCTGTCTATGAGACATTTTGACATAATGTTTTTCTTTGTGTGTGGCAGCGCTGGCATGTGTGTGCGTGCGCGCGGGCGTTATGATAGGAGTTTTGCGGGTGCAGAGCGACTTCTGTGCTTGATTAGACATTTAAAAAAAGCTGCACTGCAAATTTAAATATTTGTAAATGACTAATCAAATCAAAGGAAAACTCACATCTTAACACATAAAATACTTAAACGATTAAACGATTTTCCCATCACGTTTCTTGCTTTTACGCACAAGCTGCGCAAATTATACTACCAGCTGTTCCTCTAACGACCCCCACATCTCCCCGCTAACGCTGGAAATAACACTGGAAATGAAATAATTAATACGACAACATATAAATATTTGCTGACTTCCTACCTGTAAGCTACTGATAAAAGCAGGAGCAGTCGGTGCGTACGGTGCGTAATGTCCATAGGCTGGGTACATAACATCCAAACAGCTCATGGTAAATGAGCGGTGTCTTCACAGCTCTGTGGAAACCGACCTTGCTGAGAGAGAGAGTGACAACATTCCGTTTTTATGTTTTTTTTTTTTGCCGGAGAGAAACGGGCTCGCTTATCGATCAGTGTGAGAAAGCCTTTGCCAGACTCCACATAGTCACCCCAGAAAAAAGAGCGCACCTCACCGCTCACTGTGCGCCACAACAGCTGCGGCAGCGAACTGTGGTGAGGTTTATGGAGCAAGCATGAGGGTGTCCTGTCCTGTACATCTCTGTGTCAACCCCTCCCACCTTTACCAGCCCTCCACCCCCCCTCATCACCACCACCAACACCCCCACCACCACCACCACACATCTAGCAGATAATTGATTGCACACGAGGATTGTTCCCTATGATGTTAAGAATTAATTGTCTAAAAGCTGTAATCATTGAAAGCATATGATAGCTGTCAAAAGTAAAAAGTAAATCATGTCAAAATCTGGTATTGCAACATTTTGTTTTCTTGCACAGGGACCCCCGTTATAAATGTGTCCCCCCCAGTGTTGAAATTAAACCCACATTCTTGCCATTCAAACATGAAACAAGCAAAAGTGCCTTCTAGAAACAACCTGTGACTAATTATGTCCCCACAACTACTTAATCCTGGTGTAAAAGAAAGGTTAAATAGAATGTCACCCAGTGACACAAATAGAGCCGGATGAGCTCACTGAGCTTTATAACCAGCCACACGACAATGAGCACATGATACATGCGATTAAGTGACATTTTATTTCTTTCCATGTCCTGTGGATACTTGAAAACCTTGTGCTCGGTCCAAGCTGAAAGCGTATCCGTGGTCTTAAAACAGCCGTTGGTTGCCAAGTAAACCTCCAAGTCATCTGAAGTATTTAGTGTGTTCCCAGAATGACACATAAGTGTCAACTATAGGTTGCATACACTGGCCATACCGACATGGAGGAGAAAGGGACTCTGCACAAATCTATGACAAATTATCACCTATCAGCAGTGCAAACAAAAAGATATTTTCACACACACACACAAACATACCCGGTGACAATCACAAACACAGCAGGGGCGCAGAATTCATCATTCATGCATGCACAAAAACAACTAAAAATTCATCTTAAAAACATCAGACTTGAGGAACAACAACTTAGATACACTCTCCAGATGAGTTTAGTCTATTTCTTTTGTTTTAAGGGTTTGCAGGTGCCTGATGTTTGGGCATGCCAGTCTTTTTGACGAGCACTTCAGAATGCCTCGGAGAATAGTGTGGAAAATTTGCAGAATTCCATGGACGAGTGTCAGATGAGGTGGAATGTCTCTGATGTATGCGAGTGGACGAGCTCCTGGGGAAGTTACATCGTCCCTCGGCTGCGTTCTCTAGATGGAGAACATGATCAACATCTTGCTATGCATACATCACGCATAGTAGGAATAACTGGCGGCAGTTTATTGGCATGCTAATGAATCAAACATGATCTTAAATAACAGTGGATAAAGCTGGCATAGTTCTCCCTTTGACCTTGTCTTGCATCACTGTTTTGATTAAACAGTTTTACAGCGTAGCACTGTAATATAATACTGTAGATTGTACAGTGTTTTGTAGCATATAGCCTCAGCCGAGTGTCAATAGAGCGATGAATACTTGGAATTTGTAAATCCACTTTTCAAACACATCAGTCTTAACATTATTGGGGTACTAATCCCACTTCAGTCCACTGCCCTCGTGCCATGATGTGCAACATGACGTACTGGATCCATATGCATTCAGGGTAATGCAGGACAGCGTTGGAGTCGGGCAGAAAGAGAGTGATGCAATGCTAGAAAGCTCCCTGTTACACCAGCGTGATCAACAGCTGCAGCTGACAGAAGGGAAGGGAGGGCACTATTAGTATTAATGGCCATGACTAAATTTCTCTCTGTGTCTCTGTCGCTCTTTCTGTCTCTGCCTCTCCCTCCTACTTGTCTTCCCTAGTGATACACACACCTTTTCTGTATATAATCGTCCTGTGTTCCCTCTGGAACAGCAAACCCCTAC
Organism: Epinephelus moara; assembly: GCF_006386435.1. Lineage (NCBI taxonomy): Eukaryota > Metazoa > Chordata > Actinopteri > Perciformes > Serranidae > Epinephelus > Epinephelus moara. Next base: position 17,027,640 of record NC_065519.1, read on the forward strand.
TGTCAATTACGTTATGTGTGTGTCACTGACGGTGCGTGTGCACATACATGCCGCAACAGTTGTCCTTGACTGACCAAACTAGGAAGAGACAACCAGCTTGCAGAAACATGGCAGAGAGCCCAAAGTCCAAAACTAAGTCAGTCGGTATACATTTGTGTTTGTCACTGATACTTAACTGCGCATGCTAAAATCTTTGCATGTAAAGAACAGTATGTGCAAGCATATACAGTTGCTCTTCTGTGTGTGTATGTGTCTGTGTGCAAGTGCATGTAGGTGTCTGTGTGTCTACATTTACGTGTATATGCTGAAAATAAACACAGGTTACATCACTCCTTGTGACCCTGCAGCACATCTAGGCCCCGCCTCTCTTAAAAGAGGTCTGACCGGGCAAAGTCTCTCATTGGCTAAGATGTTGCAGAGCCTGTTGAGGTAGTAATGGCAACCTGGTTTTATTTAGACCACCATTCTCATTGCAACACCACCATTAATAGTTTATACTCTCTGCTCCAAAAACCTAGAGTGGCCTACATCAAAGAAATAAGTGCAGACATGAACGTTTATATGATTTTTTTTTTTTGTATGACCATCAGTGTGTAGGATTTAGTGGCATCTAGTGGTGAGCATTGCAGGTTGCAACCAGCTGAAACTTCTCCCGGTTAGAATTCCTTCAATGTTTATTGCTCAGAAGGTTTTTACCAGGAGCCAAATTACCCACAGAGGTCTCTTCCTCTCTGAAACAAACAAACCGGGTGATTTAAAAACCAGTAAAAATACTGAACAAAGCGGTTTCATGTTACAAAACAGTGTGTCATTGTTTGGCATGTCGAGAACGGGCCACTAGCCCAGCAACTGCTAACATATGCTAATCTTTTTTGTCTAATAACTTAAGATCCAGATGTTCAGGAGGTTTTTACCGGGAGCTGAAGTATCCTCAGAGGTCTCTGCCTCTCCAAAACAAACTGACCAGGTAATCAAAACCAGTAAAAACACTGAATAAAGCAGTTTCACATTACAAATCAGTGTTTTTATGATGCTGTTTGGCTCATCACAGATGGACCGCTAGCCTAGTATGCTAATGTGTGCTCATCTTTTTTGTCTGATAACTTATTACTAAACATTCAGGATGTTTTTACTAGGAGCCAAATTATCAACAGAGGTCTCTTCCTCTCCAAAACAAAACAACCAGATGATTTAAACCGGTAAAAACACTGAATAAAGCAGTTTCACGTCAATAAAAAATCAGTGTTTTTCCAATGTCGTTCATCATGGAGGGGCTGCAAACTACAGTGGCTGACTTGAATGGCCCTAAGGCCTGTGTTTGTTTGTCCATTCTGGGCCACTCTAAAAACAGTGTGGTGCAACATGGTGTACTCAGTGGACGAGGACCCGTTTCCCATAGCACCTTTCACTGTTGGTAAACGGTATGACGTTGTATGGTGGGCGGGGCTCAACTGGAGGCAAAACAATTCTCCACAGACGTTAGCTAGCGCTAGCTAGCAAGTTCTGTTGGCTTGTTTTAGACAATGGAGAAAGATGATGCGAGTGGTGCATTCAGAAATACTCAGTCCGAGTGCCAGAGTGCTGGACCATTTGTAAATTCGGGGCACTGTCCAAATGTAATATTCAGTTATCCAGAGCACCGCACTCTCGGACTAGCAGAGTGCTGAGCGGAGTGAATGTGTGATTAACTTAACTGTTTGTTAATTCATGTAGAAATATAACGCTCCGTTTCTTCCATCAACAGGGCTCTCACTTTAGTGTAGAGCGTAAGACTGAATTTATCAATGCACCATGCAAACATTGACCAACGGGACCAGACTGGCCGACCCGTATGCTCTCACTCAGTGGATGGATGATTGACAGGATTGCTGAAGGTGGGATGGTCGGCTTTGTGGTTGATTACTATGCCAGTGTTACAAAGGAAGACAACACTTGCACGGTTTCCTCTGCTTTGTTTTGCTATCGAAGCTAACATTAGCTTATGCTCTAAAAAGTTAGCATTGCAGAGAATTCCAATATTCCTCTTTATACCTCCCCAATTTCTGATGAGGTGGACATGATAACCATTAATACACATAACCTTATTCATCTCTACAACAGGAAGTACTTTTTTCCTAGCCTGATATGACGTGAGAACATTTGATGACCGCCTTCATCCAGTCCTTTCGTCTTATCGCATTTAACCATAGTTGTCGTCGTTATTGTTGACGAGCAGTGGGGGCTGGTATGCAATAAATTTAAGGTTTGAGTCATGACTCCTTCTATTCTGGCACCCAATTACACAACAAGACGACATTTAAGACTCCTATGTAGCCTACAGCCCTGTGGTGGAGAGTTGTGTTTTGCCTCCAGCTAATAGAATGACTTCATTGTGACATTGGCCCCAAAAGTGTCTATATAGATTTAAACTGCTCATTCTGAACTAATGAAAACACAACTATTTATATTGTCAGGTGATTACACTAAATACACTAAAATAGATTTTACTTATTGTATTTATTTCATCTCTGCCAGTGTATCACCCCAAACATAAAAAACAATTATGTCTCTAAATGCAAACCAGGACGACGTGATCAGGAAGCTTGTGGTAGTGGTCTGTAAAAAGGGGCTTGTTGAGAACCTGAAACCTCATAAGCTACCTCCTGAAACAACAAGGCCTTTATTAAGGTCCCATACTGGCTAGGTCCCAAGAGGGTCGGACCTCAGGATTCCACTGTTGTTTATATGCCTCTATGTGTCTGTGTGTATGTGTGTATGTGTGTATATGTCCAAGACAGAGATGTACAGCTGCCCCGTTGTCCAGTTCCACACAAACTCATCTCAGCTGTTCCAAATCATCACTAAATGTCATCGGATACACACACACACACACACACACACACACACACACACAAAGGGCCACATATGGACAGGTCTGGCTCATTCATCCTTCCACACAAATGTTGGTGATAAATCTTCTGTGATAGAATGTGCAAGTGTGCAGCTATTTTCTTCCTAAAACAACTCCCTCATTGTGTCCACACAGACCACCAGGACCCACAAAACCAAAGCTTTGAGTCAGTTGAATATAAGTAAAGAATTTTAAGGATCATATTTGTTTTAGATTAGTCATTAGAAATCATGTACACTTCATGTTACTGCCAACCAATACCACAGCATACCATAGGCCTACATAGATTAATCCTTACATAAAATTTACTACCTGTGAGGCAATCAACAGTTGCAGTTCATAGCAGCAAAGAGAAGGAACATGAAACCTGACTGGGATCACAGAAAACACTGTGTTGCTTTTGCTTTTATTGTGAAGAAGACATCATGTGGGTTTGGGATATTCAAAAACATTATGATTGTCTTATCTTGGTCTGTGCCGGAAATTCACTAGACTTCAAAATAAAATGTGGTTTTTACAAGCTAGGCTGTTTTGCGAGTCACTTTTGGTCCATTCAGAATCCTCTCATGACCCACTTTTGGATCGCGACCCACCAGTTGGGAACCACTGGCCTAGATCATTTAGTTTGTGTGTGTTACTGTGTGTCTTTGGTGTTTTGAAGGGCTTTAAAGGTTTAAAGGGCTGGTTTGGATACACCAGCAGCTCCCGAGCTCAGCGAGGCAAAATTACTGTTTTTGTCTGTGGTGTCTGTCTTTGAAGAGGGCATAAGTGAGTTTTAATTCAGTTTTAATGACAGAGATTTTAATGAAAATGCATGTGTTTCTGAAGTTCTGAGCATCTGACAGTATAAATGAGACTTGGATTATATTGCAGTAGTTGTTTGAGAGTCTGTAAAGGGATGATTTGATTATGGGCAGTAAAAATAATGGACGCAGCTACTGTGATGTCACTCATTGGTTTGTGGACTCCCGTTTTGAAGCCTTGAGTTCGGTATTACGGCAGTGGACATCTTGATTTTTTGGAGCCAGAAGTGACCATACTTGGGCACGAGGCGGGCGCTATGGAGGAGCGAGGCGTTGATCTGACTGAGACCGAGGACACTACTGGCAGAGAGCCTGTCACTGAAAGCGGCCCATCTTTAATTATGCGTAACTTTAAGCCTTAATAACATGTGAACGGTTGTGTTATATAAAAATGAATCCCCCAAAGAGAGACCAAAACTGTTTTTATACTTGGCTGTAAAAATGTTTATTTCTGTTGGCAAGTTGGGCATTTTAACATGGGGATCTATGGGGATTGACTCGCCAGCCTCAAGTGGCCATTCAAGGAACTGCAGTTTTTGGCACTTCTGTGTTAGCTTCATTTTTCAGCCCGCTTGGCGCTTGGTTTTGATATAGTTTTGCTGTTGTTAAACACAAACTCCACTGACTTTAATCCATCAAGACGTTGCTTCGTTTTTGGATTCTTTCTTCACTGGTGGCTTACGAGAAAAGCGCTGTCTTCATGAAATCAACATAACACTGGGGGAGTAAGTGATATACAAATGGTTACGTGGGAGGTAAAATATTTCTTTAATTCCAATACTTTATTCAAGCAAATTTCAAGTTGAGTTTCATGCAACACTACAATTAACAGTACTGCAAAGAATAGTAAAAGCACTTTATTCATTCATTCATTTTCTGTAATTGCTTATCCTGTTAGAGGTCTTGGGGGGGCTGGAGCCTATCCCAGCTGACACTGGGCGAGAGGCGGGGTACACCCTGGACAGGTCACCAGACTATCACAGGGCTGACACATAGAGACAGACAACCATTCACACTCACATTCACACCTATGGCCAATTTAGTCACCACTTAGCCTAACTTGCGTGTCTTTGGACTGTGGGAGGAAGCTGGAGTACCTGGAGAAAAAGCTGACACAGGGAGAACATGAGAACCTCGCAGAGAAGGGCTCCCCCACCCTGGGTTCAAACCAGGAGCCCTTTTGCTGTGAGGCGACAATGCTAACCACTGCAATAAATCCAAATGTGCCTTAAAAAGACATCAGCAGTGTTATATGTGGTTTGCAATAAATTGGCCTAAACATGCAAAAACACTGGTTTCATTCTGCTTCTGTTGGTTATAATTCCTGTGTGGTAGCTTCGAGGGATGCCTGGGAGAATGTGTAATAAGCAGAGCTGCAGCAAATCAACAGAACCTCATATGTCATTATTATAAGGAAGCAATTTGTGCACTTCAGTTCATACACACACACACACAAACAAACAGAGAGAGCTTGCATGCAGGTAAATAGCCTGAATGTTGACTGTTTATTAAAGGCTAACCCTCTGAAATGGACAGAATGTGAATTAACAGCATCCTCGGAGAGGCTTGACAAGTGCTACATTCCTAACATCCTATTACCGAGAGTACCCTGCTGCCACACTGCCACTGGGTCACTGAAGTTATGCACACACAATTACAAATTCACACACTCAAGAAACAAACACACACAGATACGTAGCCAAAGGAACACATACAAATGCATGAAAGATGCACGGAGAGACGTTAATCTGGTCGTATGAGATTGTCACCTTTCTGCCTGACATTCCCACTCCAGTGTGCCAGAGGGGGCTGGAGTTAGAAGGGCACCATGGGTGGCAGCGGGCGGAGGGAATGAGATGCAGAGGGTGGTTGAGAGGGCAGAATCACAAATTTGGCATGTCACATGGTCAAACAGAGAAGATTTACAGCTGATCAGGTTCCACATCGGCAGCATGGTGTTGTGGCTTCAGAATGCCAGGTATGGGAGTGAGATCAGTCTCCGGCTTTAGACCGTACACCCTTACTTGCAACTGCAGCCAGTGTGACTGGCTGAAGATGGCAGTGTCACTGGGGTCTGGCGTGGGGAACGTGGTCTTTCCTTGGTCTGGTCTTTTATGTCTTCCTGCTTGTAAAGATTTACATACTTCTGAACATGCAGACACAACAAAACAGATTGGAGCACATGCAGACAGTTGATGCAGGTTTGGAGTGAAAGCAAGAAAACAAAAAGCAGCGTAGTGTGAAATTAGCTGAACTAAAGGAGAAACATGAAACTGTTAAAAAAAACACTGCCTCTATTTTCTTTCTCTCATTATATTTCTCTCTCTGCAGTCAGGAGCTATGATTTACTCGCCGGTGACATCATGGAGACCACAGCTATTTTTATTGGCTGGTAAACGGCCAGCTCCTCTCCGTGCTATGCCACCTGTCCAATCCGCACACGTCAACAAGCCCCTGGGTAAAAAATTCAAGCACCCAAAAATGATTGAGAGTTGAAAGGCGGAATATGATACATGCATGCCATGCTACTGTCCAAGGCATGTTTCACAAGTCAAATGTCTTGTCACTGCTACTGGTTTGCCATCCCTACTTGACTGAGTTAGTCATACACTCAGTGAAACACTCACAGCTATCCAGTGTATGCTTGTTTTTCCTGTTTCACTCACCATACATTGAGTTTTGCACGTGAATTTGAAATAAGATACCCCTCTGTTGAGGACGCCTTGTGATCGACACCGTGTTCTGCGCTCCTTGTTCTCCCCCTGCAAGCTTTAGGCATGTGTGAGTGTGTGTGTGTTTGTGTGACTCCGGGTGGGGTTATTCCTGGCCGTGTGTTGTGTGTTCTGAGGTGCAATTTAGTCACATGCCATCTGACCAACCCTTGGCCCTGAAAAATGATAAGTACAGTGAGGGGGTGGGGTCAGCGCATAACCCCACAGCCTGCTGCAGTGATGTCAACTTCAGCAAAAGCAGATTAGGGGATCTGTAAAGCGGTATTAAATGCGAACAATGACTGTAGATAATAACACAGTATGAGATGAGTGTTGATTAAAGAACACATTAAAATCATGGGTGGATTATGACACAATGGGCCCCTGGGCACAGATATGCAAAAGGCCCCACCACCTCTCTAATGTAAGAGCGGGACACACTGACTTTGTGTCTCTTTGTAGCTGTTATGCATTTGTGTGTGTCTCCTTGTGGTTATTTTGTGTCCCTATACTTACTTTATGTCTTTGTAGTCATGCTTTGTCTCTTTAGCCCCATTTCCACTTTCAGTATAGTTACTTTGGAACCAAACATAACCCTTCAGACATGGTACCTAGACCCTAGCATTTCCACCACAAACAGTACCCTTAATGTGGGCAGGGTTGTTGTCACTCACTGCTCCGTCCAGGACTCACTGTGTTTCCTCATAGATGAAACGTCTTATCATCCACTGATCAGGGTTGCACGCCAACATTTTCAGAACAAAGTAGAACAGGCTGCAGTGAGAGTCTCTCTCAATGGGTTATGTAAAAATAGCGGTTTTGTGCATTTAGTCCTTCTTAGGCAAGCTCAGGGGTTTAGTGTTGCGATTGCTCACAGGAACGACGCTCAGCAACGCTTTTTTTTTCTCCAAGTGAGGATTAGAGTATATGTAGCTCGTTGTCGAAATTAATATATATTTTTAAATGCTTGAAGATCCACTCATTACTAAAAGTGTATGTCATCCAAGAGAGACAATAAAAACGAAAGTAATGGTCAAAGTTCTTGCTGTCCGATGAAAAATGCGTATCTCCACTTTTGACAATTTTGACTTTCTACAGTGCCAGTGTGCCAGAGTGGATATGGATATCCAAATGACCAATGGAAAGACGTCTATTACATCATCTATTCAACACATATCTCCACTGGGTGTCAGAAGTGTCCATCAAAGCGCGTAGAAAGTCAAAATCATCAAAAGTGGAGATACGTGTTTTTCATTGGACAGCGACGAGGGTGTGCTGATGTATCCACGTTGTCAACTCTTGCATTGAGTAACAATTCAATTAATTAATTTAATGAACAGTAGCTACAAGTAACCAGAGCATGTGAGCGGAGCGGAGCGGAAGAATTTTGTGTTGAGTGAGGAGCGGCTATTTTTTTTAAAAAGGTGGAGCGGAGCCTTATCTCTCGCTCCAATTTCGCTCCGGTCGCTCATGCCCCACCCAGAATGCATCTTTGTACCTGCGCACACCCACACTATTTTCTTTCAAAACTATGGAATTTACTGTGTACTTCAGAAAAGAAACTGAGAAGAGAAGCAGCGGTACCTTGGAGAACGGTCCCTAACTGCGGGGAGAGGCGAGAGGGCTTCCCTGGAGGTCGGCCGCTTAACCCGGTCCGTCTCCTCTACACTTTGACTTATTTCCACCCTGCCGACAGCGGTACCGTGGAGAACGGTCCCTAACTGCGGGGAGAGGGCTTTCCCGGAGAATCTACCAAGCTCATGTTTTATTTGTGAATAGAAGATTACAGGTTAGGGTAGTACGACGCAGTTTTTTTGAGCGGAGTGGTGAGCAAGTGGAGCGGAGTGAAGGAGCGGAAATTTTCACCCGCTCCGCTCCACTCACATGCTCTGCAAGTAACATTCCACCTTAAACGTTGCCCAGTCGGCCCAGTGAATTGTTTTTGTCAGACTACAGACTAAAACATCCTTTTATTTTATACTTAGTTTACTAATATATGTCAAACATGCTATAGTATGAGCGGAGGTTACATGAGCCTCAAAACAAGCCACAGCTCAGCCCTGAGCAGAGTGACCGTTCTCTACTGACCAATTAACAGACTGCAGTGTTCACAGCTCCACCTTTTAGTACCAGATCTGTGTGCTAGGTACCCTGACAGAGGGGGGACCAAAACTGGTGATGGTACAGAACAGTTCCATTGGTACCATCCACAACTTTTCACAGTGGAAACAGAAAAAGGCGTACTGATCTTTACTGAGCCATACTGTACTGTTCGGTGGAAACGGGGCTTTTGAGGTCATTTGTGTCATTTTTGTGGTAATTTTGTGTGTCATTGTGGTTGTTTTGCATTTCTTTGTGTCTCTTTGTTTCCCTTTGTGGTCACTTGTGGTCAGTCCGTGTTACTTTAAATAACATTTAGCAAGAGAAGACCAGGGGGGCCCTGACAATTTGTGTACCTTGGCCTGTACCTAGTACCAAGTGTTTAAAAAAAGCCAAAACACTATTAAGGAAAACAAGCATTATTTCCTGCTTATAGAACCATACAACAGTCTTGAGATCTCTTGTGTAATGTATTCTATTTTGGTGTTTGTAAAGCTTTTTGAATTGGCAGGTAGCCCAGTATAGAGACACTAATAATTAGTGCCAGAATAGCCTGAGCTTGAATGACCACCAACAAGAGCACTTCACAACTGAATAGCCTGTGAACCAAATTTGACCCCCATGAATGGATATGTTGATGAATTGTCTTTTATGCGTAGACTCTCTACTGTGGTTCATAGGTAGAAAACAGAGGACTGGTCCTGAATGATCATGCGTGACATCTGCACACCACACAGAAGCTTCTCTTGACCTCACTGCCTTGCATAAATCCCAAACTCAAGACAGTGACTATGAGTCCACCTTGTGGTGGGGGCATGAAATGGCAAGTAAGGCTTTTTTTAGAGACTTCCTGAGAGGGAGAGCCTTGTTCTGTGAAACAACGCTAGTGGGTGCTAAAGGTTGGAAATAGGAGACAAATGCTAATAAGGTCAAAAGGTTTACTATCATAGCTGTTCCTTGTCTAATGCAAAATGCCATCATATTGGTAATCAGTAGTGTTTTATGTAACGTAAGGTTCATCACTGTGGTGAGTGTGAAGCTTCACTGACGTTAGAACTGCAGTAAGAAAAAACTGAAGAGGAAGATGTGATTGTGATAGCAGCCAACAATAAATTACTTTTTCTCGTTCTGAGCTGTGAAGCAGGCTGAGACAAAAAATAGGAATCTAGGTACCTAATTAAGAAGACAGTAGATCACAATCAAAAACTCTGACTGAACTCTTTGTGAACGCCATTTCTGAATTAAATTGAGTAAGATTATTTTATCCTTTCAAAGAAAACATACATTTTAATTTTCGAACAACAGACCTAAAGTATACCAAGAAGAGGCAGATTTGAAAGATAATGCCTGCCAAATTAATAATTTATATAACCTATATCAACGCCTATAGCCTAACTCGTGTCCTTTAATGAAAATAAGTTTGTGTCATATGCGCTGAAACTGTCATTATACTCGAGAGAAGTACATGAGATAGATAATCTGTGACAAAAATCATGTTCCTCCTCCTCATCCTTACAATGGCATTCACTAGATCTCCTGCAGCATACCGAAAACAACCAATCAGAGCCAAGGAGTCTCAAACACAGCTGTCTGTCAAACTAGGGGCTGATCAAATATGGATTAAGATTCTGTCACTGCGTTGTCTATTTCTTGTCTCAAATGTTTTCAGAAATTATTTTAGTGTACTGTTTAGCTGTAAAATGAGAAGGTTTGTGACTTGGCCACCATGTTGGAAAAAATTGACTGAAGTTCAGAGATAGAGCTGGTCGTTCACCAATCGGAGGATCGGTGGTTCGATGCCCAGCTCCTCCAGTCTGCATGTTGAAGTATCCTTGGGCAAGATATTGAACCCTGAATTGCTCCCGATGGCTGTTCCATCAGTGTGTGAGTGGGTGTGAATGGTTGCTGAGTAGCAGGTGGCACCATGTATGGTAGCCTCAGCCACCAGTGTGTGAATGTGTGTGTGAATGGGTGAATGTTACATGTAATGTAAAAGCACTTTGAGTGGTCGGAAGACTAGAAAAGCGCTATACAAGTGCAGTCCATTTACCCACCGGCAGTACACCAAAATATATTTCTGCAGTTACAGAATCTTGATTCATATTTGATCAGTGATGCCTAGTTTGACGGTTTGATCACAGTTCACATGCAGTCGTTGACATGATTGACAGCTGTGTTAGAGACTCCTCGGCTCTGATTGGTTGCTATTCGTTCACATGCAGTAAGGCCATTAGAAGCACTACAAGGCAATAGAGTAGGCAGAGGAAAATGTTCTTTCATTGTTGATCTGTCCCATTGATATTGTGACAGTTTCAGCAAATATGAAAAAGTTACTTTTATAAACGTTTCCAACTACAGCTTTAAGGGATGTTCATTTGGCTCCCTCTCATGGTGGTTAACCACTTTTCTAAGAAATATTCTTGTGAATTCAGGATGAAATATATTCAGTTTTTTACATTAAAAACTAGAACATCTAGCAAGAATACTATTACATTTCCTTTGAGAAATATGTATTCGTCTACCCCATCAATTTCCTTGGGCTTCCACTAATTTGTATCACCACTCCTAGTGGGGTCCCATCCTCCAGGCTGACAACTGCAGGTCTGTTTGAGGACACCACATTCAACAAAAGCCTGTCAGTAACCTTTGGCTATATGGTAAGCATCTAGTCATCATTTAGCCATACATTAGGCTATGCTTAGCCTCCACTGGGCTAGTTTTAAATTTTAATGCAGTTTATAAGGGACCTAATATTGTCATTCTTACTTTCCACAGGGGGCATTTTACAAATGTCAAGTATTGCTACTCAGCCCTCCAGGGGACACTGGGGGGTCTTTCTCCCTCGGGAGAAATTTTTTAGAAGGTTAAGAACTAAGCTGATAAATTAAGACCATTTTGGAACAAAAATGTTAGATCAGGGGTTCTCACAGTTTTGATGACTGAGTGCCATTTTAGGGAGCCAGCAAATGATTGAGGGCTGCATCGGAAGAGTGCACAGAGTATGACTTTTTTATAGCTTTTTTTTAATGACATATATAACTTCTGTATGACATTTCTTATGACATACTGACACTTTACAAAACCTACAATCAACAGTGATATAGCCCACATAACACTCATATTACATTTTAGTTTTACACTTTTTAATACATTTGAAAACAATAAAATAGAGAGACAGTATGGTGTTTGACACTGATTGTAGCACGCAGCAACTTCTGCTGGGGTAAGGCAGCGCCACGTGCACAAACCACAGCAGAAATACAGGCCTGCGCTGTAATACTAGAACCAGCAGTAATAATGATGGCATATTTTATGTTAATGTGTGATGATGATTACATTTGCTAATTATTATTTCAGAAGGCAGGGCATGGTTGACCTTTGCAGCATATAATTTTTTTTTTTTCAATATTTCAAATCTCTCATCAAAACCTGTCTTTTTAAAATGGCTTTAATGTGTGTATTTTACTGTATTCTATTTTATGATCATTTTTAAAATAATGTAAAGTGCTTTTGAGTACCATGAAAAGTACTCTATAAATAAAATGTATTATTTGTTTGTTTATTTATCTATTTTTATCAATATATAATGAATGTATAATAAAAGTAATAAAAGTACTCCATAAATAAAATTTATTATTATTATTATTATTATTATTATTATTATTATTATTATTTATTAATTTAGCTATTTTTTTTAATATATTTTTTATCATTATATTTGGGGGTGGGGTGAAAGGGGACTTTTTGAGCATCTTCATGCTAGATTTTGGGGGGAATGTGCCCTCCCAAAATCTATCTATCTATCTAGCTATCTATCTATCTATCTATCTATCTATCTATACTTCTCTCTAGCTCTGAAGTTAGGCTATTTGTTTAACTGTTAATTATAAATTGGCATCATTTTTTCAATAAAACTCAGTTTTATCAGAAGTATAACTTCTGAAATAGTACGCCGTAATAATTAGGTGAGTTTTAATTATTTTTTTTTCACACTTTGTTTATTGGACTTTCAAGTAAAACATTTACAGGATAATTGCACATGTAAATATTGTGTCAAAAATGTTCAAATACAACATTAAAAGCAACAACACAACATGTTTGTATATATGTACATACAGGATAACTAAAAACTGACAAAACAAGCACGGCAGCACAAAAAAACAAAAACAATAAACAGACAAGAAAAACATTTTAAAACAGGAGTTTACAGGTCAACTACATCCAATCTACATTTGCATAGATATTAGATGTATTAATCCGGAACTGCAGGGAAATGGCGTCGCTTTACATGTGAGAAGAGGGGTGTCTATGTTACAGATAATTTGTTTATTTAATAAGTTATTTATTTATTTATTTCAGTTTGATGTTCATTTACATAATCTACGCATCTATTTCTATATTTAATATGAAATACTTTGGCCTCCATATATTACCTATGAGAGTGAGACACGCTCCTCCGCGCCACTAGGGGGCGCATGTCCGCTGTAAATAAATGCCATCGTGGGTTGACGAGGGCCGCCCAGCCATGTTGAGGAGTCTGTCAAGCAAACTGCAGCCCGCCATTGTGTAGAAACCAGGCTCTATAGAGAGATAGGGGCGCTTGGGTGAAACTCTTCAATAGCTAGACCAATTCTGCACCCTGCCGCTTTTATTTAGGTGTAAATACAGTTACACAGGCTCCGGGGGGGAAAGACATGTCAGCCAGCAGCCTTCTTGAACAGGTAAAGAGAGGTGTTTTCTGAACATTTACGAGGGCCAAATTTCTCAGCATCGCGACGGCTAGCGAGGATAGCTTAGCTCAGAGGCAGCGGCTGTGGCTCAGTAGTGCAGTAGGCCTGACCACCTGCTAAAGGAACTGACTGCTGAAAATATATCTCTTCATCTATTTTTCCCCTTCCTCTCTTCTCATAAATCAAACCTTCATGAATCACCTGGACCCAATCCAGAGACCGAAAGGCCAAGCTAATAAAGGTAAGCACAGATATTGTCTAACACTGTCGACATGGGCTCAGTGAATGCGGATCTTTTTACGTGCGGTGCGCTTTGAAAATCTTGCGTGCGCGGATGCGATAGCTCGTCTCGCAACTGCTTCGCGAATAGCATAGCTGTTTAAGTTTTAAATATTTCTGCTTTTTAATTTGCCACTTCTTTAAAACGCTAAATTACACTGTGTTTCATGAGAGTGTTCACGGCCGTTAACTCAGCGCTCGCGAGTTTCCTCAACATCCCTGAAATGGCACTTGTAAGGTCCTCACAGTTAGCATTAGCTAACTCTTGGCTAGCTAACGTTAAATGGCAACATGATACACATCAGCATCCTTTTCCTGGTTGAACTTATACCGCTTTTAACTGCACTGACAGGTGCGAGAACACACTCTCACTACTCTGTGTGTCTTTACATCGGTCACTGTGAGACATTTTTACAGTGTTAAGCTACAGGTGCCATTCTATCACGCTGGCCACTCGGCTAATGTTAGCCAAGTCCGTCATGTTGAAAGGACTCTTGGCGCTCGTTAACATGGAGACGCTGCGCACTGCACGCAGCTAACCACAGCAGCTAGCGTGCTAACGTTAGCTGGTTGCTAAGTTCACAGAAAATGACACGTCTTCCGACATCCTTTTCCTGTGTCCAAAAGGGCCTCGCGCTTTCCCGTCATAATGCTTGTCAGACTGTAATGTAGGTTAACAGGTATTGACCAACCAGCTTGTGTTTAAATTGAACTTTTCCGCGTCCTGAAAGCCTCTCAAAGGTCCCATGTCACCCAAGCCAGAACACTCCTAAACTTGTGAAAACAAAGCACAGCACACATGTTCACCTGCATTGAACACACACCAACTCTGCTTTAGAAATACACCTTATAGTGCAACATATCCTTAACTTTAGTTTGTGAGACTCTAAAAGTCTTACTTAGTGCCAACATGTAACCAGTGCCAAGTGCCTCTCATTCTTCACTTGGGCTGATTCATCTCATATGCACGATTATGCTGTGTAATCTGAAGCCTATTGAGCAGTCATAGTATGTGGTGTCTTATCATGCTCGGCTGCATTTCCTGTGTCACTCATCAATAATTGCAAGGAGTGGTTTTTGTTATGTAACAAGTGGTGATGCTTCTGACGCAAAAATGACCAGATAATAAGAGATCTCGGCGCTCGCATGGCTGTAGTCACCCAAACCTGTGCCCTCTGTTTACATCACTGTCGTTTTCCTTTCAGTGCAAAACGGAGCTGTGACCCAAAAGGATACTTTGAATGACGATGAGTTTGAGCCTTACCTGAATACTCAGGCCAGACAGGTAAGCTTTAATTAACCACTGTTTGCCAACAGGTGCTGATGTATTTAGTTGAACTTACATTGTCACTTTTATTTTCAAAGAGTAAAGTACCCTCAAGTTGTAAAACAGCTGAAAACTCAAGTTAGTTTTTGTTCCTGGTTAATCTTAAATCATTTTTATTTATTATTCTATTATGATTGAAGAGGAATTCATAGATTAATATCAACAGATTGTAACTTCAACCTGAACTTCAGTAGTTGCCTATTATTTTAGGAGTGTATTGATTTTTTTTTTTTTTAATGTCTTTGTCCAGTCATTAAAGTGTACCTAAGGAAAAGGTAGAGCTTAATTCTTAAAATAACCAGCGTGTATGTGGAGTCAACAGTAGTGATGGCTTGATTGATCCAAGTAGAACAACTCTAATATTGATATTTTATATGCCACCTATGCTACCTGATATATTTGAGATGTTAGGTTATTCAGGTTATTACTAAACAGAAGCCTCTGAAGTAAAAATAAGAGAGTTTTATCGGTGTAACTTTGTTGTTACAGCACCAACAAATCTCTCTACCAGAAGATTAATAAACGCACTTGCAGACTGCCTTGTTTCAGTGGCCTTGATGCCTCTTTATGTGTGTACACATCCTTGCTTTTTTCATTACTGATGAATACTGGAAGACCTTATGGATGTGCGGCTCGAATATGCGCTTTTGTAAATTATCAAGTTGTCAGTGGCCTTGGATTTTATTTCTCTTTGATAGATGGATTCCCCCGTGAGTAGTAACAGGCTCATTGTGTGAAGTGGGCTGTAGAGGAAAAGAATGGAGCCTGTATTTTCCTCCACTCAGAAGAATGCGCTATCCTTTTGTTAAAGAGACTGTTGTTACTTGTTTGTTTTTCTTATTATATACTTCAGTGCTGTGCATTTCTCAGATCAGACTGGAGAAGAGTTTTATTATTGTGTGGTTAAACCTTGCTTTATGATAACAATGAGAATAACTCAATATATTTGCTATCCTTTCATCTTGGTCTGACTTTTTGGATCTACAAGAACAAGGTATAAACATATCAAACAATAGTTTTTGTTAAGAATGAATGTTATTAATTAAGTTATGTAATCGATCAAGTTTGAGTGTGTTGTTGCAAAGAATCGTTTTTACCTCTTGTCGCTAAAACAAATTCTTCTTCTATTTAGAGCAATGCCTATACGGCCATGTCGGACTCGTACATGCCCAGCTACTACAGCCCCTCCATAGGATTTTCCTACTCCTTAAACGAGGCAGCATGGTCCACAGGTGGGGACCCTCCTATGCCTTACCTGGCCTCCTATGGACAGTTGAGCAATGGGGAGCCCCACTACCTCCCGGACGCTATGTTTGGCCAGCCAGGCCCCCTGGGGAGCAACCCTTTCCTGGGACAGCACGGTTTCAACTTCTTTCCCAGTGGCATCGACTTCTCGGCATGGGGCAATAACAGCTCTCAGGGACAGTCGGGGACACCGCAGAGCTCTGGCTACAGCAGCAGCTATGCCTACGCTCCCAGCTCACTTGGGGGTGCCATGATCGATGGACAGTCCCCGTTTGCACCTGCTGCCAACGAGCCCCTGAACAAGGCACCTGGTATGAACAGCCTTGACCAGGGCATGGCAGGGCTTAAGATCGGTGGTGCTGCTCCAGGTGGTAATGGGGACATGGCTCCTAAGGTGGTTGGCTCTGGCTTACCAGGTGGGGGTCCCCTTGGCCCGGTATCATCTGTAGGACCTCCCAGCATGCCTCCTGTCTCAATTGCCCCTGCCAAGCCTGCCTCCTGGGCCGATATTGCCAGCAAGCCAGCCAAGCCTCAACCCAAGCTGAAAACCAAGGGTGGCATGGCCGGTGCCAATTTGCCTCCTCCGCCCATTAAACACAACATGGACATAGGCACTTGGGACAACAAGGGCACCATGCCTAAAGCTGCCACCCCTCAGCAGGTGCCCCCGATTCCCAGCAATGGGCAGCCGCCCAACCAGGCTTCCCCACAGCCCGGAGCTACTGCTGTGGGGAACCCGCAAATGCCCCTCAGCAATGGACAGCTGGTACCCCCTGTTTCCCAAATGGGGCAGCATCAGCTTCCACCCAGTGGGCAACCAGGTATGGCTCAGATGCCCCAGCCTCCTCTCTCCCAGGGTCCTCCTCCTCCAAGCCAACAACCCTCTCAACCTACTCGTTGGGTCCCTCCACGGAACCGGGCCAATGGATTTGGGGATGCGGGTGGGGGTGGCACTGGCCAGTCACCTCCCACTTCATCTGGTGTGGGTGTGGTTCCTGGAGTCCCCTGTGAGCCTCACCCAGTCTTAGAGAAGTTGCGCATGGTCAACAATTATAACCCCAAGGACTTTGACTGGAATCCCAAGCAGGGCAGGGTGTTTATCATCAAGAGCTACTCGGAGGATGACATCCATCGCTCCATCAAGTATAACATCTGGTGCAGCACGGAGCACGGCAACAAGAGGCTTGATGCAGCGTATCGTTCGTTGGGTGGCAAGGGGCCGCTTTATCTTCTGTTCAGTGTCAATGGGAGTGGTCACTTCTGTGGTGTCGCAGAGATGCGCTCACCCGTGGACTACAACACGTCTGCTGGCGTGTGGTCACAGGACAAGTGGAAGGGTCGTTTTGACGTGCGCTGGATCTTTGTTAAGGACGTTCCCAACAGTCAGCTACGGCACATTCGACTGGAGAACAACGAAAACAAGCCAGTGACCAACTCTCGGGACACACAGGAGGTACCACTGGACAAGGCCAGGCAGGTGCTAAAGATCATCGCTGGATATAAACACACCACTTCCATCTTCGATGACTTTTCTCACTACGAGAAGCGTCAGGAGGAGGAAGAGTGTGTGAAAAAGGTAACACAAGTTACTGTTGAGTAAAGTGAATGATAAAACTGATGAATGAAAACATGAGTGCTCTGTTTTAACTTGTGTTGATAAAGGTGCCACAATTGAAACCAGTTTGGATGTGTGTGTGCATGTACGCCCTTTTAGTTTTTGCGTTACGGAGGTCTTCAAGGATATACAAGAGGATTGAGATTGCTGTCAAAATTCAGTGTGTTTGTACACAGTACTCTATTCATATATTTTGTGATTCTTCTTTTAGTTTTTCACCGTGGTGTTTTGTTTTCTACCAGTTGTAGCAGTCGTATGTATTGCTCTGCTTTAAAATGGAATAACAGACACAGAATGATCAGCAAAAATAATTTTACTTGGTTATATTCACTCAAAGCTAATATTGTGAATGGAAATATTCATGGGATTACATGAGAAAATATCTAAAAAAAAAATTAACTGTTTGGTTTGTATTGTGGTTTAGTTTCATTTAGAAAGCTTTATCAGGGGTATCTGTTCCTGTCTTTAACATGTGCTCAGTTGTGCAGCTTCCTAAAGATATGTGAAATGTGTTTTTTATGCTTTATTTCTGAATGCACATTCTGGTACTGGGTGAAATATGTTTATCTTATTTTGTGTTGAACTGTCGGCATCAACATAAGGAACCAAAGTAAAAGAGAAAGTGTATTGCACCCCCGAACGTAGTATACTTGCTTGCATCATTTGCATTCATATTGTGAAATAGATTGAGCTTAATATGGGGGCTTTGGTCCCCTGCACAGCTATATTACACATCCTATAATCGTTTTAACTGACAGAGGACAAATTAAGGGGAAAATATGCCAAGACAGCGCAATATTGACTTACCTTCTTTAGCGCAGCCGCTCGTTAACCTTAATTGCCATTATGTTCCTACTTGCCATTAGATGTAGAAAATGTTTTATTCGGTAAGTATAGAAACCTTTATCTTCCTCTGTGTTGTGAGTTTATTTGGCTCATGCTAAGAACTGTTTAAGTTGATGTTTTTATTCACTCTCTTTGCTTCTGGGTGCAAGAAAATATTACTAAGCTTGAGTATCATAATGATGCTTTGTAAGACTGTATTAATTCTCTAAAACGTTGATTTTTAATTAATAGTTTACAAAGATTTGTGCCACTGGTTCATTTTGTGTTGTGTTTAAACCCACAGTTGCTAGATCCTTCTGTGTTGTAATCCGCCCTTAGTCATTTGACTCTCCCACTCCAACATAACAGCATATCGTTAACATAAACACAAAGAACACCGGCCTGTGAAACAAGTCAGTCATGAAGGACGTACAGTTTACATTGACAGATTTCCTGAGATGAGATTTTTTAAAAATGCAATATATGGCCTTGCTTACAGTATCGCAGTATACTGAATCCAAACCTCTGTATCGCGATATGTATTCTATCACCAGATTCTTGCCAGTACACCGCCCTGGTTAAGCGTTTTAAAGCCACAAATGTAATGCGTTATGGTTACTGTGTTGTACTCTTAAAGACCAGCGTACATGACCTCTAGACACAATTTATAATATTTAAAACAATGCTGTTTATATTACAGGTTTTGTTGTGGACACTGGTTTGATCTGTTGCGTACTTTTTCACACTTAACAGCAGCCAGAAAGACTTCTGGACATACATCAGTGTTGCAGCTATAATTATAAATTCATTAACTTTGTTGTGTTGTAATTTTATAACTTGAATTTTCTTTTCAGGTATTTATTTGAGGGACGTGCCATCACATTTTAAGTGACCTGTATATGTACAAAATATTAATGAACATGAACAGCAGTCCTCCAAAACTACATAATTGTGTATCTTTACAATTGTTATTGACAGACTTGAACCTTAGATGACTGGGGATCATGTTATTGACAGCGTTGTGATGGATACAAGAGAAGAGCCCTGTCAGTATATGAACTCTTAAACCAGAGCACACAATGTTAACTCAAGTTATGCTTGGCTGTTATAGATTAATAATTAATGTATGGTGTAAAAAGTTAGGTTTTAAATACAGTATGTGAGACATTTGTACCTAAATCTAATGCCTGTTTGATGTCTGTAGGCTGATCTGTGATCTATATGTGAGCTTTTTATCGTGAAATGCTGTGGTTAATGGAAAGTTGCGATACACTGTTTAGATGATTTCAGTAAGACTGGTTTCTATATAACATTTTGGTCAAATTTGTGTCAAAGATTTGATTTTAGCGTAGTGACTTGTCTGTTGCAGTCACACTCAGCTTTCACTCTATGTGTGGCAGGTGGAGGTCCAAGGCAGTGAGCCATATCCCAGCAACCCAAGCAACAGGAGTCATTACAGGCTTCAGGTAACTTGCTTCATCTGTCACTGTGCAGACACACTTTACATGTTGTTTTGATACTTGATGGATACTGTTATTGGAGTTCATGAGTGCTGATCAGAAATCCAGCATTTAAAATCTGCATCTGTTACAATATTTGAACTGTCATTTATAGTTTGCAAGAAATCCCTTGTCACAATGAGCATCTGTTAAGATCCAAACACACCAAACTGACATCAAAGAACTAGTGGAGATGAAGGCAGACCTCATGTCGCCTGTGTTTTTGCCAAAAAGTTGCTCATGAACACACTGCAAAGACTGCAGCCAGCAGTAAGCTAACATGTAGGCCCTGTCTGTGTGAGAGGAAATAAGCCTACATACCAGCAGGTTGCGTTAGTCTGTATTTGTCATTCAAAAAGGGAAACTGGAAGAACGACAAGGTAAATTCAAGACGCTGGTTAGCCAGTTAGCACATAAACAACACAACCTGTTACTAAAAGAACGAAGGATATTTTTTTCATTCATTCAAACAATGACATTGTTGTTCATGAACAAAGACATTTAAAACAATTAAAAGCAAACCAAGAACAAAAATGCATATCAATTAAAACAAAAATGAAATGATACAAAACAATAGCAATAAATGAGCTCTAAAAGTAGAAATGCAAGGTAAAAAACATGCTAAGGTGTAGATGTATAGCTAAAAACATTTACACTCAATTGAAACAAGATCCGAAATAAGGCACTTATCAGCCATAAGGGTGGCAGAGTGTCTAAGTTTAAGGTCTTTTGTAGATTATTTCATGTATTCGGTGCACTGTAAGAGAATAACATTCTTCCTAGTTCAGTTCTGATGAAAGGAGTGTGAAGCAACAACCTATTTTGAGAATGAGTACCAAGACTATATAAGGGCAGAGTTATAAGAGATAAAAAATAGGGTGGAAGCATCTGTATCAAAGCTTTATAAATGAACAAATACCAATGCTGTTCCTGTCTCACAGCCAAATTTGGCCAGCCAACCTTTCGGTGAAGGTGGCAGTGATGGGTGCTGCAAGGATCACCTGTAATGAACCTTAGGGCTGAGTGGTAGACAACGTACAGTGATTTCAGTATAGGAGCAGCAGCTTTTCTGTTTATAACATCACCATAATCGAAAAAAAAGACAAATATATATTCTACCATTCTTTTCCTGCGTACAAAAGGAAAACCGCTTTTATTTCTGTACAGAAAGCCGAGTATTGTCTTCAATTTGGCAGTCAAAATTTCAGTATGGTGCTTAAAATTCAGATTGTCATCCAGCCAGATACCATGGTATTTGTACTGTTAAACTTTCTCTATGGATGAGCCATTTGCAGAATGAATATTGAAAAACGCATTATGAGTAGCCTTGGTGAACTGCATCCTTTTGAGTTTAGTATGTAATTGAAGTTGAAACGAATTGAAGGACAGTTGTAGATGTTCAATGGCTGGCTGAGCAGATGTTGCGAAGCAATATAAAACTCATCCGCATACAGATGAAATTTACATGATTCAGGGGAGGGGGGGCAATATCATTTATGTAAAACTGAAAACAGTATTGGCCCTAACATTGAGCCCTGTGGGACACCTTTAGTAATATTTAAGAATTTTGAATGAACTTCATCCATCGTTACATATTGAAGTCTATTGGAGAGGTAGTTTTCAGACCACCGACAGCTGACTCAAATCAAAACCAATACGGGACAATTTCTTTAAAAGTAACAAATGGTCAACTGTGTCGAATGCCTTAGACAAGTCTGTAAACCGAGCAGCACAAGACATTTTGCTATCCAAGGCTAGTATGTCATTTAGGACTAAGGAGGTTGCATAGGCCTGAAACCAGACTGATGGGGAGTGAGTACAGAAAACAAAGAGATAGAATCGAAGTTGATTATTTAACATGTGCGAGCAAATGGTTGCGAAGTCATTACTGAAAAGCTGAATGGCTAAAAAAAACTTGTTAAACAAGTTTGTTTTGATCTCACACCCTCTTGACTTTAGCTGTTTGTTTACTTCCCTCACTTTGTCTTCTGGTACGCTGAGCTGAATTGCCAATCAGAGTGATTTCATTCACTGATGGTCTGTGCATCTCTGCCAAAGACAAAGGAAAAAAAGCTGACAAGGACAGACTATTTCCAACGGTGTGGGACGTATCGCAAAAACTAGGGACAGATGCTCATCAACAGCACAACACTGAACAATGGTCGACCATCAGCTTGGTGTGCTGGGGCCTTTAGTAAAATGGAAACTAGGATAGTGTGTGCATATTCGGCTTCATCAAAGAATGAGGAACTTGAAGTTTCAATATACAGAGATTTTGTATCTTGTGTGTGACTTTCTGTCTTTGCATTTGTGTTGCAGGAGCGCCAAGGACGAGTCAAGTAACAGTTGGTGCTTTGGTCAAAAGACTGCAATGGCCCCCTCTAAAGCCCTGTCCACCCCATTACATCATTACATCCAGATCTCTCTAAGAAATTCTAATAGGGGTGAAGAATTAACCAAGGACAAAAAAACTAAATGAAGACTTTCTTGATTTCTTTTGACTTTAAAGACTTACTTCGAACTTGTAGTAAAAAGAAAAGGAAACGATTATTCATAGGACTACAGCTAAATGCATAGCATCCTTAGGTGAAATCTTTTTTGCCCCACCCCATTCCACTACATATGCTTTTCCCTTGTATGCTGCTTTTTCCTTTTTTCCTTTTTTAAATGAAAGGATCATCCTCTGTTTTTATGGTCCAAGAGCAAGTCTGTAATTCTCACACAAACACACAAATCAACTAGGAAATTGTAGTGTTGGCTTATAATAGTGTCCCAAAGTCAAGAATGGGCAGTCTGTCTCATTTTCTTTGTAACCCCCACCCCCCCCTTCACCTTCCTGTCTTCTGAGGATGCTCACATCTTCAACCAGGACCCAGTGGAGTTTCCTCCTCAGTGGATTTTCATCGTTAGACGGGTGTCAAACTGCGCTCACTCAAGAATCTGTTTCCTACATGCTCGCCATGTTTTTGTTTGAGAGGACTGCAGATGTTCAGAATGGCCCTCTGTTTTGTTTTCGCATGTGTTGGATGGAGTGTGTGGGGAAGGTAGGGTGCGGAGGATCTGGAGAGGAAGAGTAGGGAAGGGGGGGGTCAAGAGTTTGAAAGCAGAAGAAATGTTAAGTTGACGAGCCTTGCTCAGTGTATAATTTTATGGTCTAAAAAAAATTGGGGCCCTCTGTTAACAGTCTTCATTGGACTTTATTTACCCTCTTTCTTTCTCTTGGACAAGTTAATTCATCGTTGCTATGGGCTGCTTTCTTTTTTTGTTTTCTCTCCTTCCTCCGTTTTCTAAAGACAGTGATGCGAGTGGCCTTGCCCCCACTCTTTCTATTAATCAGTTCAAAAGTAATAAATGTGGTATATTCAGCAGAACTGGTGTGCATTCCCCTTGTTTGACTGTGTAAAGCAATTTTCTCATGCAGTGTGTCTGTGCATTTCTTTTTATCTTGTTTTGTTCCTTCTCCCCAGATGGGTATATGAATGAATGTTTCTCTGCTAACCTTCACACTCAACCCGTCCACTCCCCATCCTGACTTCCAGTTTTTCACCTGCGTTTCTTTCCTCTCTATTTTCCAAACCCGACTCGTCCTCCACACTCCCATTTCTGACTGCTCAGCCAACCATACATACTATATCACAATCAGCTTCCACCATTTTCAGAATGTCATTGTTGGTGAGTAAAAAAAAAAACAACAAAAAAAAAAAAAAACGCAAGGTCCTCTTTCAGAACTACTGGCTTTTATTTGTGGCATAATAAAGATGCTCCACAAAGTGGTGTGTGGGTTTTTCCTCCTTGTAGTCACATGGGTGGCCTGTTGTACCTGTATATACCTGCATATATATCATACCTGTTGGGATATTTTACCACACTGTGCTTATTTTATTTTGTGGCAGTGCAGCCAATCTGACATTTAGTGTTGCATATGAGCATATATTATGTGTTTTACGGTAATATCCAACCTTCAGTATTTTTTATTTTAAGTTTTGACACCCTAAAAAAAAATCTATATGCCTGTTTTATACTGTGTACGTGCGTGTGTACAAATGAGTGGTAGGGAAATTATCTGCAATCCGCCATTTTCTCTACCTGTCAGTGTGGTTGTAATAAACGCAGCGGCCACAAGAGGGAGACACAGCATTATTTACGGCCTTCACTTCCTGCCCAGACCAGAGGACGAGCTCTGCAGCCGGGGGTAGACTGGTTTCCTAAACGGGTCCCAGCATCAAGGCCTTCTCCATATTCAGCGAGTGGTACGGCGTTTTATCTTGTTTTTTAATTACCCTTTTATTAAAAATAATTTAGTATGAAAAAACTTTTAATTAATTAGAGCTAAATGATGCGTTTCTGTAAAGTCAGCATGAGGTCTGGTGAGTGTGTGGCCTTCAGGTGCAGGGATATTAAATCAGACAACAAGGAACGGGTGAAATTGACCAAATTTTGGATTTGCATGAGCCATAAAATCACAACCCATAATTAAACTGGTAAGTTTACCACTAAAATTAGCAACCTCCTGCCTAAATTAAGTCTTTTCTTTTTACAGGAGCTTAAAATTGACAATAAATTAGGTTTTCTTGTGTTAGATTTGTTAGCTATGTGTTTACCGTAATTTAACAGGGTAATTATTGTCTATATATGCTGGATAAATCAATAAAATCCACCCTATGCCGTTAATTTATTTCCATCAAAGATTTAGGGATGTATAGTCTTTATAAATTTACCAAATTATGACAGAACAACATTAAATTTTACACGTATATAGTCACTTTAATTTGTTTATATTATTTTCAAAAGGTGTACATGATGGCTGCCCCTCGCCTCTGCACACTTCCTGCTGTGCTATATAAAACTGATGGAGGCGTTCATATAACCACAACCTACACATTCATGCGCTTAATATAGCCTGATATTGTCATGATGGAGTTTAACAAAGAGAGGCCTAAAACTTTGGCTCCTGATGATGATGATGGTGATGCACGGGGGGGATTAAAGGGCCGAGCACCACTCAGCTTTTTGGGGGGCTGAAGTGCAGGTCCTGGAAAGAGAAGAAGTGTGCATGTGTGTGTATGGAGAGGGGGAGGAAGAGGGAAGGGAGGGAGAGGAGGAGAGGGGGGGTCGACGGCACGTGTCGTGTCTGCGTTGAGGGTGCGTGGCAAACACGCTGCCTCGAGGGGATCTCCTGTGACCCTTATCTGCGCCTCTCTGGGGACGCCTTTTAGCCCCTCCTGGGATGCAAATGAACGGCCATAAAAGAGAGGCAGATACAGCCACCGAGACGATGGAGGAGGAGAAGAAAGGGAAATGGGACCATGGGGAGAAAGTGGTGGTGGTGGAGGAGGAGGAGGAGGAGGGGAGGAGGTCAGGCACTCACATCTCAGAGCGCACATCAAGCTAAAGAGGAGATGAAGAAACAAAATAAGTTGCCCTGCAGTGTTGAGAAGAGAGATTCCTGACTCTGTGTGTGTGTGTGTGTGTGTGTGTGTGTGTGTGTAGACAGTCAGGACTTCCTTTTTCATGTGCAGCCGGTCTTAAATTCAAAATTAAAAAGCTTATAAACATACATATATATACATATCATATAATATGATATGTCCACTAACAATTCCCTGGTTATCCTATTTTTGCATTGATGCATTTCAGAGCTCCATCACCTGTTTAACATTTTAAATACTCCACTCTGTGACCTTGCATTTCTCTCATCATATAGGCAAATATTTAAAACAGTTCTACGTTATATTTCATCCTGTGGGAAGCAATATTCAGTGAGAGGAGCTCCACATTAGGTGCGTCGTGTCTGTGGGTTCATATCGCGCTGCAAGGTCATGCTTCTGCTTTATTTTTCCCTCATTATCATAAGGCATCCATCTCTTTCTTCCATTAGTGACGCTTCACCATGTCGCCAACCCGACCTCTATTTACATGACTAAATTAGATTTCTTCTCTCTGTTCGGGGCGTTTTGTTTCAGAAAGCCTGTCTCTTATGTTTGAAAAAATAAAAGAAGGCAGTAAAGATGAAAGACGCAGCACTACAGGACAAAAGCCTTATTTTCAATAGAGGAAAAAGCATATATAACACTTTATTATATTTTATTTGTATTTTAAAGAAAACTATTACAAGTTCCCTGATGCTTTGGAGCTAGAAAAGTGTTTTAAAAATAAAATGTATTAATAATAATCCCTATATATCTCAACAGTTTTTAAATATTTAATTTAAGAGGATTTTTTTCAGGCCTACAATTCCACACCTGTCACCAGCATTATTTTGCCTCAAAACCAGTAGGAGCTTTATGATTATTAAAAAAAACTAGGCTATAGAGGAATAGGAATATGTCATGATGATGAGTGTTTTTAGCATGTAAGGGGAGGGGGAGGGGGGGGTCTACATGCGGTCACCTGCTCTCCATCGCCAGGGGTCCCGCACTGTTGACACATTGAGCATCACCCCCTCATTTCTCCCTGTGTCCCAATTCTATTGAGAGTTTCGCAAATGCATAATGTGTAGACGGGCGAGAAGGGGCCCGGAAACAGTTGATGACCTCTGTCTCAGCATATGTGGCACACTTGCCCTCTTCACGCTCGTAATTGTGTGGAGATGACAGGCAATAATGAAATGTCTTCCGCCGGTGTATGCAAACATAAAGAAGCATATTATATAGATGCAGGGTGTGTTTTTGCGTTTATATGAAGATCTCTTTAGCTTAAATTTTGCACTTGCTATGATGCTGTGAGTGTTTTGTGATGACTGAATTCTAGAGTCATATTTTAAAAAGATGATTGCATTAAAAAATGTGGAATTAAAGCAGCAGTAAGTGAAATGCGTCGAAAGAAATCTAACCGAAAAATCCCCGATTTCATTTTTTCATTTCTGCATATTCCGCCTCCGTCATCCGAGATGTAGGTCAACTCTCATCTCTGTCGCCTACAGCGCTTTACAGCTTGAATCATTTGATGTGGCTCTGTGATTATAGGAGTAGAAATGAAGCTCATTATTTAAATCACATGATGCGCTCTGGGCCCTTTTTTTACTTTGAAAAAGAAAACACTAGATAGTACAAATAGAAATGTAGTCCATGAAATGACTTCTTTATTGAGGCTTTTTTTTGCAGAACAAAAACACAAAACAAAGGCGTGATATCGAAACCCCACAAAACAAAAAGAAAACTCTTTTAATTAGATTCATAATTTCAAAATAAAGCGGTGTTGTCAGAGCATGGATGGTCATGGAGTCACTGAGATCAGCATGCATGAGGATGATTCTGTAGGTCGTTGCCTTTTATGATAACTCTCCTACAGCAGCACATCATGCTCTTGTTGCATCCTCACCCTTGTTTTTCCATCTTCCTCTCGGACAGGGCGAGTGCACGCTCATGCGTAAACACACAGACCTTTGAAGTGGCCCTCTGTCACCACATGGCAAATCCCCCTGGTGTGATCCCTCTGTCCATTTGGCCACAGGACCGACACTGGTAGGCTGCCTATGGCTCTGTCTGTTCTGCCATTATGGAAACCAGTATATTACTCAGACTGGTGCCCAGTGATTATGGTGTATTTTATGCCTCTTCTACATTTCTGACTGATCTGTGCACCTGCAGGTCACCGCTCTGTCACCTCCTCTCTGTGACTAATAACGTCGCTGCTTGTTAAGCTCACAGGATCGTAGCGAGCATCCATCTGTGTAGTTATCAGTGCCACTCTGCTGTCCTGTAGCAGCTGTACGCCCCGGTCCCTCAGGTGAGCGAAGACTGTGGCTTCTCTCTTGGCATTCACCGCGTGCCTTAATTGTATTGAAATTAAATCAAGGTCCACTGTGAACACAAAGAGCTCAAACCCAAACTTCCCACAATGTTCTCATCGCATCCTCACTTACCCCGCTTCTAGCAACACTTTCCCTCCTTTTGTATTCCCGCTCTACGGTAAATTTCGACACAAAGGCTATCTGCTAAACGCTGCCACTTCCTCACTTCTAACAGTGCGTCCTTACTGTTGTATTTTCTCAGTCCATCCCCCCTTTTTTTTTGACTTTCTCATCCCTCTCTCCTCACCTGTGATCTCTCTCCTCCCTGAGGGCTCTGAGGCGGCTATGCGGTCCTTTCACACGTCAAAGTACATCGCATGCTAATCCCACGCCAGCATGCGTTCCCTCCTTTTGCAATGAAAACAGATTTTTCTACACAAACAATACAGAGAAGGGGAAAAACACATATATGATACAAGCCGATGACATTGTGATGCCTCTGACACAACAGCCCCAGAGTGTGTGGATGCATGCATGCGTGTGTGGATGTGCAAGAAAAGGGTTTACCAGCAACAAAATATGAACAATAAAAAAAAAAAAGAAACATATACATCTAGTGATCATCAAAGCAGCATTCGCACCATGAAGGCATTCTCAGTATACACACAGCATCATTAAAAAAAGCACCACAGAGAGAGGAGAGCACAGAGAAACAGGGAGTGAGAGAGCGCGTGCGAGCGAAGCTACCTTTGTTGCACCATAAAGAGAGCAGCAGCAGCAGCAGCAGCAGCAGCAGCCCAGCTACCTGATTGCTACCATTCCTGCAGACCATCTTCCCCCTCAGAGCAAAACAAAGGATGACGACTAGATATTTATGAGTACACACTGCGATGCGCCGCTATGCCTTCTCCTCGCCATAGCTCTGCCTCCGCTGCTCCTGGTTAAGAGCTTGGTGCGGTTTAATCAGACCAAGCAGTTCTTCATTACAGTTGGTAAAGCTGTGTCGTTATCTACCCCCCCCCCTCCCTCCCTCCCTCCCTCCCTCCTATTCTCCATCTCTTCTCTGCTGTTCTCTTCCTCTCTCTCTCTCTGTGCACTCTGCGCATGTAACCATAGCCATGTACAGACTGGAAAACAGGATCTAAATAACAACAGTCTCCATCCTCTGGTTAATACATGCACAAATAATTTAGCAAAGAGTAAAACTGGTGTGTAACAAAAAGCATTTTAGCTTCTTTGCCATTTCGCAACACTGTCACATCCAGAAAAAACTGCTAAAAATCCCTTTCTTTTTAA
The DNA here is from genome assembly GCF_006386435.1 of Epinephelus moara. Lineage (NCBI taxonomy): Eukaryota > Metazoa > Chordata > Actinopteri > Perciformes > Serranidae > Epinephelus > Epinephelus moara. The sequence goes on from NC_065519.1 coordinate 17,056,692, forward strand.
ACTCTTGACCGCTGCGCTCAATCGCTTTCTATATTTGCCTATAGGATACTACTGTAGCACAGGCAGAGTAGGATTTTCTCAGCTCAAATGCATCCTTCCTCTCTAAAAGACGAGGCGAAAAAAGCAGCAGAGGAGCTGCAGAGTATTTCCTCCTTCAGGTCCTGTGGTCCTGGTTTTGTTATTGTTGCTGTAGTTGTAGCTTGTGAGTGCGCAGCTCCATCCTGTGAAGGTCCTTGTGGGTTGGGAAGAGCAGGGGAGCAGGCACACGGGGGGGTTGGTGGTGGTGGTGGTGGTGGTGGTGGTGGTGGTGGGATGGCGGACAAGGGGGCTGAAGGGACGGGAAGGCAGGCAGGCAGGTGTCACGCATGCAGTCAGGGGAAAGAGGAGGAAAAAAAGGAGGAAAAACTAAATTCTACCCAGTCACCACCTTTAGAAAAATCCATTTGGATCTGCTCAAGACAAAACCGAAAAGGAAGACAAAAAAGCCCAAGATGTAAAATATACATATATAAGCCAGGGAGGTATATATGTATAAGGATCCAAGGGAGAAGGAGAAGGACAGAGATAAGGGATGGACGGACGAGGAGGAACAGGCAACTGGCTCACACACAGACACACTGCGCTGAGGCGAAGGCACGGGCTTCAATTTATGCTTTCTGGTCGACACCACCCCCCACCTCACACGCACGCACACACACATGCAGACACACACACACACACACACACACACACACATAGCGTCCCGCCCCTATCTGCCCCTGTCCCTGTCCTGTCCCGTACTGGATGCGTGGCCCAGCTGATCAGTGCAGAGGGATTAGCCAACGGGGCCAGCTGGCAGGGATTACACAGGCAAAGTGGGGGGAGGTGTGTGTGGGGGGTGGTGGGAATGGGAGGGGGGACGAGGGGTGAGGAGGGTAGGCCAAATACTGGGGGTGGGTGGGTGAGTGGGGGGGATGGGAGGCCCTGTCTTGTCCTGCACTCACACACATATACACACACACAGATGTGCATGTACAACACATACACATTTCATGCAGATGCATATATGTGTCATGCGCCGGCGCCTGAGCACAATATAAAATACTTACAGATATGGCTTTTGCGGCGGCAGTGGCGGCGGCGGCGGATGCATGAGCTGCAGCGGCGCAGACTGCAGGGGTAGCCAGGCAGTAATGCATGCGGCGCATCCTCTTGCCCGGGGAGCCACGGCGACGCACAGTGTTGATAAATGTATGTAAATGTGCAGGAGGCAGCGGGGGGATGGATGGAGGAGGGAGGTGGGAGGTGGGAGGTGGGAGGTGGGGGGAGGCCGAGAGCGGGAGGGACGGAGGGAACCCCACGGGAGTGCGGGGCCAGGCTGACAATGCAAGGCTTTGACCCTTGACCCCTCTCTGCTCCATCATCCGCGGCCATCAGCTGATCCCGGGAAATGGACAGTTGCAGTAACACCCCCACCTCCTCCTCCTCCTCCTCTTCTTTTTTTTTTCTCCCTCTCTCAAACACACACACACACACTCGTCCACAAAAATCTACCAGGGCCAAACTCACCTCTTTTTTTTCTCTTTTTGCTCACCAATCCTTTTCCATCTCTCGCTCCCTCCAGCTCTCCGTTGCTCTTTCCCATCTCATGCCTCACTTCACCACTTAGCTCATCCCGATCTCCCCGCTCCTAACCTTTCTCATTATTTTGAAATGTGTCGACATCTACAACTGTCATATCTGTGCAGGAGGAGATCCACTCTGTATGAGTATATTTTTTCACCTTTTCATGTTTTGACTGATCCCATTGTATTCCAGAATCCTTGCTTATATTAGCTGTCAGTCTTAGTTTTACCTTTTTTTTTTTTTTCCCCCTCCTAGCACTGCTTCGACCTCTGCCACCGTGCCTCCATATCACATCTGCAGCCCTGCATGTGGGAGTTAAGGCGGTAGCATTTTGCAGATGAAACACTCTTCATCGGTATTTCAAATACATTTATGTGCTTGAAAATCGGTGCAGTAATTGTTTCACGAACATTAAAACTCAAAGCACATTCCAGTGGAGGTGTGATGTGATTCCTCTTGTCAAGTATCTTCCTGTTTTTTGTGTTCTGCCCAGACTGATTGTAATCATTTGCTAAAGTTCATCCGTAATAGTGCGGCAGTGTTGGAAGTTTGAGTCGTGCTGGCTGCATATTGTCAAACACTAGCAAAAATGGTGCAGGCTTAACGTCTGCACGTCTGCCCAGTAGCGATTTGACACACATTAACTTCACACCCTTTGATCTCCATTTTTAGCAAAAGCGTAAAATATCTATTTCAATATCGCGCAGAATTACATACCTTGATGGGATAAACTGTCCTCGAATTTGATGTATTATTTTTCATGGGATATACGATCTGTCTCTCGTCTGTCACCGCATCCGCAGAAACTGCCAGGTGTGGCAGGATAATTCAGAGACACGTTCACTTAGCATTAGTCGTGTCAAGTGTTGTTTTGTGAAAAGCTAAATGTCAAAAGTTTTTGCAGACTGTCAACAGCACTTTGAGCTACAGTACAGAAGACAGAGATGCGGCTCAGTCCTGAACACACAAACACAAAATCATGCATACATGTGCAAACACACACACACACACACACACACACACTGAGTGACATAGAGTGATTTCTGTAAAATCAAAGAGACATTTCGCAGGGGCCTCGCAGGCAGAAAACAGCAGCAGTGTTTTATAGTAAATATATAGAATCAGACATGGTTGATGTGTGACAAATAGGACATTAGTTTAGATCTGTTTACATGAAATGCACAATAACACTGCAGCAGAGCTCTGGGGTGGAACGATAAAGACAGCTTGGCCTTCCATTTTCTGAGGGATGGAGGGATGGATGTTAGGAGAGAATGTGAGCGAAGGCAGTTTGAATGGAAAATGAATTCCCCTTTTTCCTTTATTTGTTTTTGAGGAACACACTTTGTCCACTCTTTCCGATTTCTGTCAGTTTTTATTTTAATTTTTTTAAGCAGGAAGCTTATCATTTATGGGCATAAATTACACGCCACAAATTTCACACATTCTGTCCTGTATATGTTTAGGTTGTGTTTACCCTCGTCGGCACCGAGAGAGGAAGATTTCGCGACTGCATTTTGATGTCCTGCTATACCCCGTTCTCCATTTTAAAAGCCTGTACATGTGAGGATGAGAGCGGGCGAGCGGGCATGCAACCCCACTAGCAGACAGCTAGGGAAGATCACAGAGAGGCAAGGAGAGATTTTTTTTTTTTTCGTACCATACAGAGGAATACAAGGGAGAGACGCACAAGCAGTTATACAAAGAGACAAGCTGGGAGAGGCAGACAGGCAGGAAGACAGACAGAGAGAGAGAGAGACAGGCCGAGACAAATAGACAGTGCTCGTCCCTAGTTCGGTAATCTGATGGAGAGATTAGCAAGCAGGCAGCATTTGGGTCGGATTATCGAGTCATTAGAAAAGACTGGTGCTCCAGAGCCTCTCTCATGTGTTAATGTGGCTTTAGAGATCCTCAGTGCAGTCTGCGCAGATTGTCTAGATTGTGTGGAGAGTATATACAGTAGATTGTCTTTCAATATGGAAATAGGGACACGTTAAGCTAGTGGCCCCACGGACTGATTTGTTTGTGTGTGTGTGTGTGTGTGTGTGTTATTTAGGTGCCAAGTTTTTATTTTAATTTATTTTATTTTTTCAAAATAAATAAAAGTTATTGCAGAATTTAATAATTTTCTTCCTTGTTTCATCGAGGAACTTCCACATTGCAATACTGCAGATGAGGTGATAGCAGAATTGAGGTGCATCACGTAGAAATGTTCCCTAAATGTCGGTGAGACTTATCCATTATTTATTTATTTGCACGTACTTCATGTTTATCCTGGGAAAAGTGCTACATTTTTCTTTTGATTTCCGATCCTAAAATTTGCAACTCCTCCTATCATCAGAATTTATATTCGTTTTTTAAAAAACCTACTTTGCATTTTTATTGAAAGCTTCTATTTATTTATTTATTTAACTGAGGAAATATCCTGACTTTTCAGCAGTGACACACAAATTCAGGCCTGCAGGCAGGTGAACCCGAAGACAAACGAAGGAGTCTCCGAGCTGACGTACGTCTCGGTATATAGCTCCATAAGCTGTAGCGTTTAGCGCTGTAGGTCAGGGGAGAATTCAGGAGGTATGTGGCCTTCGTGCACTTGCAAATCATACAGCTGTGATGTTCAGTGATGACGGGATTTAAACGGGATCAGGAGGAAGCCAGAGAGCTTACGAGTGTGTGGGTGTCTGTGCAGGGGAATACATGTATTTACAGTAGGTTATGTGGATTTTGGGTATTTACTCTGTAAATATCAGTGGTGATACACACAGCTCAACTGTGTGTGTGTGTGTGTGTGTGTGTGTGTGTGTGTGTGTGTGTGTGTGGTTGTGTCAGGGGTTAGGAGGGTGGCTGGGCAGTTCATTGACAACTGATCAATGCTGCTCACACTCTCTGTGTCAGATGTGCTGATATGGTCCAGTGACTGCAATATCAGTTTCAATTTCACCAGAATGTGCAATGGAGCCTCTGATGAGTGTGTGTGTGTGTGTGTGTGTGTGTGTGTGTGTGTGTGTGTGTGTGTGTGTGGTGTGTGATATTTACCAAATACCAAAACATGTCGGTGGATGTGATCATGTGTCAGCAGGACAGGAAGCCATTTTTTCCATTTCCTCACTGACCAAGCACTTCTTGAATGAGCTTGTAACTTCACTTCCAGGTCGAATTTAAGCGCACTCTCACACACTCACACACACACGCGCATGCAAACACACACCATCTGATCTCCCAAAAACCTTCCCTTTCGCTGCTGCCTCTGCATACACCATGCCCCAGTTCCCCACCCCCATCCCTTTTTGTCAAATAAATTGCTATGTGACCTACTTCCCATTTTGCACCATTTCTGTCATGTTCAGATATTATTGTTTGAACATGAGTGATTTGCTTTGGGGCATACAGTATCAAAGAAAACATGGTGTATATAATATGGGGCATACTGTACTGTAAAGTGTAATGAATGAAATGTGTTTAAAAAAATAATAAAATACGGGAGCGTTAACATCAGCACTGACAGTATTTTTTTTTTTTCCTCCCAAAATATCATTCGGTGTTGTTGCAGCGTGGCGGCTTCTTTTAATGTGTGGGCATCGCGTTTTTTTTTTTTTTTTTTTTTTGTAGGGCTTTTGTTTTTAAAATTGCCCCTTGTATGATTTGTAATTAAAATACATGGTTCACGTATTTCCTGATTAACACATACAATAATACTCGCAGCCCTCATAATAACAGGATGTCTTTGTGATGGTCATAGACTGGGGAAATAAGGTAAATCAATTTTGCAGCCTAGTTAAGCAGAAAGCGCGGTGGTAATTTTCAGTAATAAGCATGGCTAATTCATTGGACCACATTGCATTTATAACCCAGTTAGGTCTGCACTAGTTGGCATCCAGGATTCTGTTTGGACTTGAGGTGCATTTTTAAAAAGCTCCTCGCGACGAAGGGGGTATTACGGCGCGGCACGCTGTGGATCCAAAATATCACATGTAGGCAGATTATACAGCGGTGTTAGGTGTGCTGCAGGGACTTTTATTTTACATTGCTGTAATTTATTTGCATTATTTCAACTTTTTTCTGCTTTTAAACATTTGATTTAATATCAGAATTTCATTATGTGTTAAAGAATTGCTCACATTTCTCAAAATTTCTCTGCTGAACATTGACTTGTGCATTATAGCATGTGTGTTTGTGCATGTGTGTGTCGATCACTTCGAGGCTCCCTCCTGCCTTTTCCCAACCGTGCAGCGATGGAACCGGAGACCACACTGACCCTGATTTATTGGGATCAGAATCCACATGACAGCAATTAATTTACATCCATTAACTACATCGCTGGCTCTCTCTTTCGTGCTCTCTGTGGACATTTTGCACTCTTGCACAATCACTTTGAACATTCTTCGTTTTTTTTTTTTTCCTTTGCCCCTCACTCTCCGACTTTCTCCTTTCTCAGCATGTTCCGTCGCTCTCTTCCCCTTTAATCAGTCACTCTCGCTCCACCAGTCGCTCCTGCGTCTCTTCGCCGCTCGTGTTTTTGCTACTGGGATTCCATATTCCTAATCCATTTAGGAGATCTTTCGCATTCCCGTCCTACCTCTGTGCATTAAGGTCTGCTACATAAACGATAATGTCATCAAGTTTGGGTACGTGTGTGTGTGTGTGTGTGTGTGTGTGTGTGTGTGTTTCTCTTGAGGGAACCTCCGGCTGACTGGGAATCATATGAGTGAACCCTATAAATAATTATTATGTTACATGTACGCAGAGTTTTTAATAGGCGAACAGACTATCTGTGTAATCGGAACAAATTAAACAGTGCTCAACAAATTGGCTGATTATGATTACGCCAGGAATTTGACATTAACATTAGAAGCTCAGCATCTTGCGATCATTTCGACGGATCCTCCATGCCGTTTTCTCATTAAAGCGCCCCCAACTCACGCAGGTTCTCATGCTCAAGGGTCTTTCTCCCTGCCCCTCACGATAAGACACTTTATTGCTGGCCTACATCCCTCGCTGCCTCTCTACCTCTCACTCTCCATTCTACCAGTTTCAGTCTGCCAAGTGCTTTCTGCTGGCTTTTCAACTCAAGAAAGGAGACTTTGCTTGAGGGAGAATTTGCCATTTATTTCCGGAGACAAAAAAATGAAAAGGGGCTTTAGCACTTTGTATCTTTCCCCCTTTTTTGTCTTCATTCTCTCCGCATCTTTGCTCTCCCTGCGCCATTGTGGAGTCTCTTCATCCAGCTCGGGCCTCCATGCCTTCGCTCTGTCCTCGGGGGTGAGAGGAGCGGGAGAGCACGGCTGGCTAAATGCACTGGGGGTTGGGTGATCGGGACAGCGGAGTGGAAGATGATTTTTCTAGACTCGCTCAAAAATGCACACATGTACCACTGCATGCACGCCATTACAGCAGACCCTCATGCTGTGTGTAAGTATAGTCATGTGTTGCAGCACATATATACAACACCAAGTGTTTCATTTTAGCATGTGCCCGCCTAATTCCAAATTTATTCTAAAGAGAAAGACAATGCAAAAAATCCTTCTCTCACATCTCTTAACCAACATAGCTCGGGGACAGGTTCTACCAGTATCTGTTTAAGGATTGGCTGAGGATGTGGTGCGGGAGGAAAAGTTGCAGTTGGCAGCAGGCAGAAAGACACTGCAAGGGGAGCGGGGGTTCACAATAAAGGATTTTAAACCAAAGCCTCTTTGGTAAAGAGGAGGAAGGGAGGGAGGGAGGGAGGGAAGAATGGGGCTGTGGGGGTGGTGGATAGATACCGGATGACACAAGGTCCAGATTAACCCTAATCTCAGGCCTGGTGGTTTAGGTGAGGCTGAGGGACTGGAGGAAGCTATCCCACGCCAGGTGGTCATGAGTAGGTTAAAACTGAGAGAGGGTGGGGGGCACCGGGAGGATGAGGATGGGACAGGGTGTTGCTAGGGAAGACAGACAGAGAGGGAGAAAGAGATGCAAGCCGAGTCAAGTATTTCGATATCTCAGCTTCCAGCCGAAAATCCAAAATAACTGACTAAAAACAGAAACAGAGAAGATGGTAGGGTTCGGGGGGATGGTGGTGGTGGTGGTGGAGGTGGAGGTGGGGGGGTTGCACAGCTAGCAGAACAGCAGGCACTGTGACGGTGGCTGCAGGGTGATTGGGTGGTTGGTGCATGGTGACAGTGGCACATGCCCTGGTGCATGGGATTAGAGGGACAGTCAGTAATCTGCTGTTTAGGCCGTATGTAGGGCAAGAGTGGCTTAGCCCAGCCACTCTTAGCACGGGTGGAGCGCCAGAGCGAGAGGGAGAGGAAGTGGACCGGCGTTATATAGCTGCACTCAGCTCGTTCGAATCACCTCTTGTTGTCTCTGTGTTTATCCTCGCCTGGTACTTGTGTCTGCGTATAGCATCCTGTGACGTACAAAAGTCCTGCGTGCCATTCGGAAATTTATAAAAATGCAGCAACTAATGTACAAAAAAAGAGAGTGATGTGGAAGGACAGGAAGAGAGAAGCCAAAGACAGATTATTTTACAAACTACATGGTGTGAGGGGGGGGAATCACCAAAACCAAGTGACAAAAAAGAACAAAATATTTCTAAGATTGTAGTGTTAAAGGTCCAAGGTGTAGGATTGAGGGGGTATACTGATATAAATGGAATATAATAAAGTATAAAATAGTATTTTTTCTTTGGTGTATAATCACCTGAAAATAAGAATCCTTGTTTTTTTCCGCTACCTTAGAATGAACATTTTATATCTACATAGGGAGCAGGTCCTCGTCCACAGAGGCTGCCATGTTGCATCACCATGTAGGCCACCATAGTTAGCAGCCTTTCCATGGCCAGCTGAATAGCAACAGAAAAACACTCGTTTTAAAATGAAACCGTTTTATTCAGTGTTTAAATAACTGGGTCCAGTTGTTTTGGAGAGGAAGAGACGTCTGCAGATAATCTGGCTCCTGGTAAAAACCTCTTGAACATGTGGATCTTGAGTTGTCAGGGAAAAAAAGGTGAGCACACATTAGCAGTTGCTGGGCTGGTGGCCTGTCTCCGATACGCCACACAGCGTCACTGATTCATAATGTTAAACAGCTTTATTCAGTGTTTTTAGTGGTTTAAATCACCTGGTCCTTGGAGACTTTTGAGGATAACCTGTGGAACAATGAACACCGAAGGAATTCTAACCAGGAGTTCACACTTGGCACATGGGAGAAGTTTCAGCTGGTTCAGCTAGATGCCACTAAATCCTACACACTGCTCCTTTAAGTCATTTACAACCCTCTGTCAGTAGTGGAAAAAAAATTAAGTACATGTAGTCAACCACAATTTTAAAATACTTTGGAACAGTGGTTCCCAGCTGATGCAGCCACGGGGCCCAGATTTCTCCATTAGTTCGAGGTCCCACAGTTGCATACATTCAGCTTCATACTTGCATTTGGTCATGTCATCCAGCTAGTTTGCTGTCTCTGTCAAGTAGCTGTCCGTTAGTCACTCACTCTACAGCAGGAAACGGCACCTCAAAATAAAAGCTCTGTGCTGGAAATTCATTGTACTTCAAAATAAAATGTTTTTTTTTTACAAACTTGACAGCTTGCAAGTCACTTGCGATCCATTCAGAATGGACCCATGACCCACTTTTGGACCGCGACCCACCAGTTGGGAACCACTGTCATCCTGTACAACATTTTTCAGAGTGAACAATTTTGCTCTTTACTTCACTGCATTGAAGGCCATAAAATTAAAACTTACTAATAGTTAATAGTTTCTTCAGATTAAAATTTTACTTTAAATATACACTCACTCTTACAGGTTAAACTACCCAACAGTGTTTATAGCAGTTAAAATGTGCCCCACCCAGTTAAAACTTTAAATTATTGTTACATTTTAATGCATCAACAATATTGAGCCAGTGATACAGAACTATAACACTGAGAGGGCCAATACTGCATGGTTACAAAATGTACTTTGCTGCCAATGCAGTACTTTTACTAGAATTTGGTCTGAAAGTGGATACTTCCAAAGAAACTACATCTGAGATTTATCTAAATTATTGTAATTATACAAAGTATTATTGTAAAATACAAACACTGTGTAATTCAGCGGTTCCCAACTGGTGGGTCTTGGTCCAAAAGTGGGTCATGGGTCCATTCTGATGGACCACAAGTCATTTGCACATGAATCAACTTTGTAAAAAAAAACACACACACTTTATTAGAGTGAATTTCCAGCACAGAGCTTTTATTTTGATGTGCCATTTCCTGCTGTAGAGTGAGTGACTAATGAACAGCTACTTAACAGGCAGCGAAGTAACTTGTCGACATGGCCAAACGCAAGTATGATGCTGAATATATTAAACTGTGTGGACCTTTAACCAATGACTAAGGATAAATCTGGACCCTGTGGCTGGACCAGTTGGGAACCTCTGGTTTCATTTCTTGATAAGGTAACAGTATATGCAGCTGAAAAGTAGGACTTAACATCCAACAGAGATCCAGTATAATACAGTGTGAAGGGTTCATAAGAAAGAGTATCAAACATTTTTAAAATTCATACATGTTATTCCTATGGTTTAAGACGGTCCTAAAATATTAGTAAACATGAACAACTATCCCCCATATTCAAAAACTACAGTTTGCATTTGTGATGTCATTGAGTAAAGAGTCTGGAGCTGCTCCGACAATGACTTGGGGAAGCTGTTGTAGCTCAGTGGTTCCCAACTGGTCCAGCCACTGGGTTCAGATTTCTCCTTAGTCATTAGTTCAAGGTCCACACAGTTAAATACATTGAGTTTGGCCGTATTGTTGAGCTAGTTTGCCACGTCTGTCAAGTAGCTGTCCATTAGCACTTCAAAATAAAAGCTCTGTGCTGGAAATTCACTATATTTGTGAGTCTCTTGTGTACCATTCAGAATGGACCTGTGAACCACTTTTGGATCGTGACCCACTAGTTGGGAACCACTGTTCTAGATGACACTGAGAGCACCCAGGGGAATATTCTGAGTATATGTGTACATTTTCTGTTTCAGAACTGAGAACACCACAATAGAATAAAGCTCATTCAGCAACTCCAAACTTTATACTTGATGACATCACAAGTTTGAAGAGAGGGTAGTTCATGTTCACACATTAATTAAAGTTTCATATGCCATGGAAATACATACTTGAATTCTTAATTTAGGTGGTACTATCCTTTAAACTTCAAATCTAGTCCCTAACATACTGTATAAAGCCCTCAGTGGCAGGAGTTCTCCAGATTTACAACATGAGCACCCCTTACACAGCAAACATTGTACAATGAACCAAAATCACTGAACAAATTAAATTTAATTATTTGAACCACTGAAATAACAAATCCAAAACTCAGTAAAACGATATGCTACACGGCTCTAAAGAGAGACTACAAATTGGCAGACGATCTCTTCAGAAGCAGCCTGCCCGAGTACGACTCAGCAGCCATCAAATGAGAGGAATACAAAAAAAAGAAATGGCTGCCCAGACAGCAGCACGTTCAGTTTGTAATCACTACACAACAGGAAACGGCTGAGACAGAGATGCACTTCCTCCTTTACCGAGTAAAGTTCTCACAGTTGAAAGCACAGCATTTACAGTCTTCTGTCATCACTGAGAATATTTCTGTGGAAGCTTTTGCTTTTTCTTATCATTATGAAATAAGTGTTGATTGCAGATTGCACAATGTAATGGCGAAAGAATAATGACACCATCGCTGATTAGACTGGTTCCCTGTAAGCCTCACTTCTGTTGTGCAATGCTGTCTGCCATCGGGTACGATCTCCTGGGAAAATGAAGGCTGGATTTATGGCTCAAAGAAAATGCGTCAACCGTTGCACAACCAAAACAGGAGGATAGCACTTCTGTTTTCGCTGGTAGCTATCTGTATTTATCTCAAGTTACCAAACAGCATCAATGCAAGTTGTTTGTACTCACTTTCCCCAGTAAGAGAAATGCCTGACAGGGGAACAACCAAAGTAACTGTGGAAACTCTGCTGGGCAAAAGAAAAAGAGTCCCATTGCTATGCCCTGAGGAAAACTGAAAGCTATCTGGTTGTCTTTGTGACAGCGGTGCCAACAATAACACCACTTGGACTCGCTAGCAGGGAAAAGTTTTTTGTTTCCATTTTAATGAATAGGAGAATATTTACTGGTATATGCTTCTGTGATTATAAGATAAGACAGATATTGAGGTTGCTGGAGCTTAAGGATTACTCAATTAGTCAATCAACAGAAAATGAATCTGCAGCTATTTCAATAATAGCTTGGTCCAGGTCAGGTTTAAAGCAAAAAGGCCAGTTCCAGCTTCTCCAGTGTGAGTAGGTGTTGATTTCTGTGCTTTGAGGGTAGTAAACTGAATGTCTTTGGGTTCTGGACGGGTTGTTTGGACAAATAAAGACATCTGAAGACATCTCCATTGGCTCTTGGAAATTGTAATGGTTCATTTTATTGGCAAAATTCACAGATTTATCCCTGAGATACTCCATTGACTCTAATGCAATCGTTTCAGATTTCCTTCATTTTCAGGCTGGTTTAGTGGATTTGGAGCTAAATGTTGTGCCTGGGGCACGTCGTGTATTAATGATACTTGTTACCTGGAGAGGCTGGAAAAAGATATACNATCACATTGTGCTCAGATGAACAGTGTTCCCCCGGAGATCCCTGCCCGTCAGGTAGCTGAGGTCCAGGTGCTGGCAGCAGCCAAACACGGTTCATCTGCACACACTGCGATGCCACACAGCTGGTTCAATATCAGCAAAGTTTACTGCGATGCCACACAGCTGGTTCAATATCAGCAAAGTTTCCCTTTACGTATATTCATTGTCTTGTGTGGCGATCAGCAGTGATGTGGTGGTTCACTTTTACACTGTGATCTGTAGCCTATAGTTCGGCTTTAGCTTCTAACTATCTTTTTAACCTGTTGTTGATGCTGAGTCAGTTTGACATCCTGGATATATCCTTCAAACACAGACTGTAGACCCCTCTGTCTGCTTCTCTCTGGAATCACTCTTTCAGTTTTCCAAAAATATGATGATATTTCTTCAGGGAGTGCAGTTAGTCACAGTGTGGGCTCCATGCTTACCATCACAAAGGGGCGGAGCATAGCAAAAGGTCAGTTAAATTCATTGACATGGATTTTGTACTTTGTGATAAAGGTCCAGTGTGTAGGATTCAGTGGTATCTGGCAGTGTGGTTGCAAAACTGAAACTTTTGTGCCAAGCATGTAGGACAACTACAGTAGGCAATAGGAAAACATGTAAATGCAAAAATAAGCTTGGGCCTATCTGGAGCCAGTGTTTGGTTTGTCTGTTTTGGGCCACTGTAGGTCAATATGGCAAACCCGCCCTGTATAAAGATATAAAACAGCTCAATCTAAGTTAATGAAAACACATCAGTTCTTCTTTTCAGGTGATTATAAACTGATGAAAACATAGTTATGAATATTACGTACCATATCTGCCAATAGATGCCTCTAAATCATTCACACTGGACCTCATTGAAATGAAAAAGAAACGAAGAGAGGGTATGTTACATTGCAAGGTCACCGGGTGTAACACATCATGGCCTAAGCAGAATGTGTGTTTACCTCCCTGGAGAGAGAAACAGAATGACACAACACCCCTCTTGAAAAGGTACCACCATGCAGTCTCCCCTCAGCCTTTCATGTCATTTAAACAAACCCCCATCTCCTCTCTCCATTTTCCAATGAGCCAAGTGATTTATGTCAAGTGAAGTCAAGCATGGGCCAGCATATGAATCAAAATTTGTCAAGTTGGCTTTTCCTACTCAGGTCTATGAATTGATACGGCTTAGTTTTGAATATGAATCCCCGGAGAGCGCCGGCCGCGTTGCTTTTAACTGACTGTAGCTTCAGCCGAGCAATCAAACCCTTTGTTTTTTCACACCATCCCACAATCCCACCTGCTTCGGCGAGACGATGGAGGGCCCTTTGAAAACAACGAGGCGGCATGATTTATTATTCTAATTAGGCGAAGTGAGACTTTAGCAAAGCCACAATTACACTAAATCGCCAAAACAGTTTTCTGGTTGGCTGGCTCCTGTTGTGTTCAGATGTTAATCAGAGGCAGCTATTGAGTCAAGGTGCAAACTGCTTGTGAGTCACACTACTGCTTGGTAATATCTTCCACAAACACACAAACAATCAAACAAACAAACGCTGGAGTCCTGTATTGAATTACAAATAAGCATTTTGGCTTATTAAATAAAATTGCATTTAACCGCCTAAACCAACATAAACATACAGCTTTCCAACCACCTCTCGAACACACAGAGGGCTTAACGTGCTGCGATGCCCGGTTCAAATCTACTGCGGTGTTTAATTCCAGGTCATTTCATAATCTCTTTGATACTCACTCACATCTGCACATCTCTTCGCTCTCACTCACTGACAATCAAACAGCTGCAAGCTGGCATACTCACTAAATCCTCCGCTACAGCACACAAACCGCACACACGAACGTATGCAATCACCCACCACATGCACACACACATACACTACATACACAAGTGCCCATTAGAGAGCACACACACACACAGTGGTGCACACAGGCTCATATACCCACATGCCTACGTGCGCACAAGCACCCAGGCGCAAACACTTATACATGCAAGTGTACACACACACACACACACACACACACACACACACTCAAACTGCTACCGCACTCATGCAAAAAACTGGTTTTATTCAGTGCAGAGATTCTTGTGAATTAAAAGTCTTCCATCACGGCGTACAGCAGAGACTCGGGAAAATACTAAATTTATTGATCATTTGTTAAAGGAACGCACACGTATATTCACAGGCGCACGCACAGGGAGGAAATTAACACACACCCTGGGTTCTCTGTATGTATGCACGTGGTTCCCATCCATCCCCGTGCTTCTCATCACCTTTTTGTCCCCTCCTCCCCTCTCCCCTTTCCTCTTCCTACATCCCCACACACCCCCAAAACACCCCAATCATCCTGCATCAACAGGCATGTGAACCCAGTGTTCGGTTCAGCTCTTTCTCTCTCCCTCTCTCTGCCTGCTCTATTTTCATCTGTGTGCTTCCACTCTCCTAGCTTTCGGGTAATTACCTGGCATTTGCATTGCAAAGTCCCCTGTGCCGCCCTCAGCTCCTCCGCAGGTGATTGAGCTTCATTTCCCCAGCAGATAAGAGAGAGAGAGAAAGGGGAAGAGAGAGGAAGAGAGAGGGGGAAAAGGGGGTATTGCAGCAGGGTGTGATGTTATTCTGGCTTGCAGGATATAGGAACAATGCCCTGGATTCTTTGTTACTGGTAAATTGGCTGGTTCAGAGCGTGCACAAGAAGTTCCCACACGTAAATAATCGCCCTCATTACTACCCCCTTACTGGTGGGGCTCCATCTAGAAGATGTAAAGCATGTCTGGCTTTTGATGACTGAGACACATCCACATCATTCAGTGCTGCACAGTTGTCCAGACGATTAATGCGACTTGCTTGAAGACATGGGGCTGCAATTTGCAACTTTCTGCACGTCGAAACTACAGCAAAGATGACAAAGCATTAGTGATGGGTGAAAACGAACAAACTATTCTGGTCAAACCCGGAACATAGTGAACTAACGGGTTAGCCTGTCGAACGCCCATGTGCTTATGAATCTCCCGACTTTTCCCCACTCGCCCATTCTGTAATTATTGTAGTGCAGCAGCAGCACTGAATGAGTGAGCAAGGAACAAAAAAACAAGACTCGAGGCCTCCACCAGCCAAGGCCAATGGTGCATTCACAGGCTCCTCAGATTGCTGTTCTTCTGACTTAGGTGTGTTCATGAGCTTTGAGCTGTAATGTGGGAACAACATGGACGCAACAAAAAAGACGTGTTGTACTTACCTGTTCAGAGTGTTATAATAAAAAGCAATGGTATAGTCAGGTAGGTTGGTGGGGTCCCACTGCACCTCATTGACAGATTTTTCTACATAATCTTCAAGTCGTCCAGTAAAAAATGTAAATGTTCCCAACTCAAAATATTGTCAAAAGGGTCAGTTTGACAGCCATCAGGCTGGCTGTGACTCAGAGTTAGGACGCATTCGCACTGGCGCTATTTGGTTTGCTTTAAACAAACCCTGGTCCACTTCCACAAATAGTCTGGTTCGTTTGGAGTAGTGTGAAAGCTCATTTGAACTCTGGTGCGGACCAAACAAGCGAACCCTGGTCCGCTTGAAAACTGGTGCGGTTCGCTTACAGTGGGAAATGCAAATGGACTGTCCAGCGAACCAAAGAGAGAAAGTGATGTAGAGCGCGTTGCATTTTGGGTAGAAAACTGCTGCTCACTTTAAATGCTCTGATTTGGGGCTCTGTATCTTGCCCAAGGATACTTCGATCTTCCAGTTAGTGGATGACCTGCTCTACCTCCTGAGCCACAGCTGCCCCTCGTACTGAGCTTATATAGCCTACCTACATATACATGGCGTACTGAATCAATGCATTAAAATCAATCTTGTATCTTTAATAATCTAACCTTATACATGACGACTGGTAATGCACTACAGAGAAGTGTTGTGTGGCGGGCAGTCCTAGCTGTCAAACATGCACGTATAAAGGTTACATGTATAAACTCAAAGGAACGTACCCCTACATGCAGGTATAGCTACATATCATCAGCAGTCAAAAGCACCCACTTCTGCCCAATGCAGTTTTCTTGGATGTTTGCCATGTCAGTCATTTTAAAGGAGACAGACATAGGTGTGTGTGCTTTGTCGATACCTCTAAATACTGCTCCTCACTAAAGTACGATGATGATGAAAATCAGATTTACATAACATAATTTCATAATGAAATGTTTTATGACTATTGAACTCACAAGATCAATTCAAAGAAAACTGCTGCTGTGCTCGCCTGGACTCGTTATCTCTTTGCTCCCGAACAGACAGGAATGTAAACAAATGTTTTCTCCTGTTGTCACATACCAGTATGCTCTGAGCATAGCAGGAGCCAAGTCATGTGCTGTAACTGCCTTTAGTGTGTGGTGTTTATAGTTCTATTTTTTTTTTTCAACCTTCATTTTACATCATGTACAAATTAATAGTAATAATTTTATTTATATAGCACCTTTAAAAACAGAGTTCACAATGTGCTTTGACAAACAAAGCAAAGCAGAAGCAGGATATCGCAGAGGCTCCCTGGTACAACAACAGTATATTGTTGTGCCAGAAAGTCTTACACAAGTTTCAAGACTGCCTGATCTATCTGGAAACTTCTATAAGACTTTCTGGCACAGCTCTAAACCAGTCATGTCTATAGAACAGAAACAACTTTGTGTCAACAGGCAGTTATGCATCTGAGTGAGCAAAAACAGGTCGGAGTTCCCCAAGGCTCCAGTCTCGGGCCTCCTCTGTTCAACCGTGATTTGATGTGCCAAACTTTCCTCCCATTAAACAAAGATAATACTTCTACCATATCAATATAAGTCAAATCATGTTTACTTAAAACGAGTGAATGCTTAATGATACTAAAACCAAAGGATGGTAAATAACCTTTAAAGTACTAAGGGGACTGTACTTGAAAAAAAGCTGCAATTTGCAAGAGAGGGGATCATACACAACAAAGGGCCACGGGTTGGACTCGATCCCAGGCCAATGCCAAGGACTTAGTCTACATTGGGCGCACAGGAGAGCTAGAGGTCATCCCTCTTTTGGGGTTTCCTGTCGAATGACATTAATTACATAACTAATAATATTTTGAGAAGAAATAAGTGAACACTATGCTATGATGGTTGGCAAGAATAAAAATGTAAGGCTCTAAAACAAGCAATATAAGACACAAAATAGGATTACTACAGAGAAAAGCCAAAAAGTATGTTAGCTAGAAGTGAAGCATATAAAGTGCAAAAAGGGCAACTACACATGATGACAAAGACCCGCTAAGATACAACGTGACATTGGCATAATAACCCTTAATACACATAATGTTATTCATCTCTACAACAGTAAATACTATTTCAGTAACCTGCTATGAAGTGTGCGCTGCACATGTGAGCATTTTTGATTATCGCCTCCGTCCAGTCCTTTTGCCTTATCACATTTAACCATAGTTATCTTTGTTTTTGTTGACGGGCAGTGGCAGCTGGTATGTGATAAAGTTTTGAGTCATGACTCCTTCTATTCTGGCTCCCAATAACACAACAAGACGACATTTTAAGACTCCTATGTAGCCTACAGCCCTGTGGTGGTGAGTTGTGTTTTGCCTCCAGCTAATAAAATGACTTCATTGTGACATTAGCCCTAAAAGGGTCTATAGCAGGGATGACAAACTCATTTTAGTACATGGGCAACATACAGCCCAATTTGATCTCAGATGGGCCAGACCAATAAAACCATCACACTATAACCTATAAGTACCATCAGCTCTGATATTTGCCCCTTTTTGGTGTAAAGAATTGCAAGTACATTCTGTAGACGTTCATCCTTTACAAAACAGACCAACAGCCTGACATATCTTAAGAAAAATAAGTGCAGTTTTAACAATATTTCTCAGTTTTTCCACATTCAGTCAGTCTTCTTCTCACTGTCATTACGTGTGCATTTATCCAGACATTTCCTTATACAGATTCTTTTGAAGTGAAGCTGCTGATTGACGATATGTTGCACAATGATTAATATCTTTAAACATGGTCACAGTAAGTATTCATTGTTTTATCAGAGAATTGTATTTTGGTCAGGGTGGAAAAGCCTCTTTTTGAATTTTTTGAAGTCGGCATTGTTTGACTTGCTCCTGAAACCGAACACCTCTTAGGACGCATTCACACTAGCGCTATTTGGTCCGCTTTAATCGAATCCTGGTCCACTTCCATGGATAGTTCAAACCAGCGAACCTTGGTCCGCTTGAAAACTGGGGGTCTTGGTTCACTTGCAAGTGAACCCTGGTGTGGTTCGCTTACAGTGGGAAATGCAAACGGACTATCCAGGGAACCAAAGAGAGGAAGTGGACCAAAGATGACGTAGAGCGCATTGCATTTTGGGAAGAAAAAAAAACAAAGCTAACAGTGCGAACCAGGAGAAGCAAAGGTAAAAAAAAAAAAAAAA
Source organism: Epinephelus moara (assembly GCF_006386435.1). Taxonomy (NCBI): domain Eukaryota; kingdom Metazoa; phylum Chordata; class Actinopteri; order Perciformes; family Serranidae; genus Epinephelus; species Epinephelus moara. Next base: position 17,075,347 of record NC_065519.1, read on the forward strand.
AAGAAAAGAAAAGAAAAAGTTAGAAAATGTCTCGTGGGCAGACGTGGAGTAGCGAGGAGGTGCAAAAATGCATAAATTGGTGTTGCTCCATTGTTTTTGTGGTTTTTGGTCCGACAAAAGTGCTGTTGTTGTTGTTGTTGTTGTTGTTGTTGTTGTTATTGTGGCGCACAGGATAAGACGTTGTAGTCTGCTGCTGGAAATGTTTGCAGAAGAAGAAGATTGGATAGCAAAGGCATCTGGTTGTGGACACCAGAGACGCATATTAATACCAGGTTTAAATGTATGTGGTCAAGCGCTATCCGATTGCAATCCGATCGCAAGAAACGCATGTTGATGCCAGGTGTAACGGGGGCCATAGTGATATTCTAAAAGAGGATCATCTAGTCAGTCCTGACAGTTAGTAACCTTCTACACACAGACATGTCCACACACATTATATGTTATCTTAACAGGTGCTTTCTAACGTGTATGTGGATGCAGGGGTTGAGCCATTCTGTAGGCCATTAACAGTGGACTCTTGAAGCTCTTACTCATCAGGATTAACCCGCATTCCTTGATGCAAAACCAACCACAAAGGGAGATGATGTATCCATCCATACATCCATACTCCAACCTGATCCACCACAAGCACCTCCCACCGAATGAGAGCTGATAATTGGCGCGAGCTCATTTGCATGCGGAACGGCGTGGATATTTATTTAAATTTAATTTCGTTCCCGCACACGGTGCAGTGTAGGCTTTTGTGCCAAAGTCATATTAACCCCTTGATTAGTTAATATGCAGTGCACGACGGTGCCCACGCACGATGAATATTCATACTGGTGGCGTTTTCGCCGCCGTCTCTTCTCTCTCCACCCCTCCTTTCCTCCTCCCTCCTCTCTGTTCCTCCATCCACCGCCGTGGAAACGCAGCAGCCGGCGTGGCGCTATGGAGGCACCCCGGAAGAGCCTGTCATATTTACAGTTGTTCTCCCAAACTCCATCACACACACTTTGGTTCCTTGTAGTTTGGGTCTCACTCGCTGCCGCCGCTGACACAATGGCAGATAAGACTCAGATGCCGAGCAGAGACCGCGCTCTGAAGGGGAGAGAGGACAAAATGGTCGTGGCAGGTAAATAACACACAGTGACAAGTTGTATCCAGAATGATGGGGGCTGTCCAGCTGTCCTGAGGTGACACCCGGGAAAGTGTCCACGTGCTCGAGTTGCGCCATAAACGGACGCAGGTGACCTCAGAGGAGTTCACCTAAAAAATAATAACCGTGCCTCGTGCTGTTTTATTAAGGAATATAATAACTGGGTGACTTTAGGTGGTTTTATTTAAGTTGTTAGTGAGTTCATTAAGGCAGAGGTATTTTAATAAAGCAAAAAGACATTACACCATATTGAACTTAATGCACACACTTTCTATGTGTAGCCTAGACATACATAGACATGTAGTATTTTGTTTTATTTTAATTTAAATATAGATGTTATGTTTTTGTGTGTGTGTGGTGAGTGGGTGTCTATGTGTTTATAGAACTAAGCGACTACAACTCGCATTTTATTGTGCAAGCCTCTGTTGTAAAATGACACTGAATAAAAAACCTTTGAACCTTGATTGCATGCAGCCAATCACGTGCATTGGCTTTTAGGCCGACCAGATTCTGTAGGGGAGCGCGGGGACCCTCCGTACACGGGTACATTTTAACGTGGACTTTTTAAGTGGTTACAAAGGGTCGATCTTTTCGTGCTTCTGGCCAGTTGACCACAATAGTGCCAAACAGTGACCTGCAAAAGTTCACAGAGATTGGACGAGTTTCGGTGGAGTTCAGTAAAAACAAGCGTTTTCGGCTGACATTCGTGCTTGTTTTTTGATTAATGAGCCGTCTATGTAAGTCACTGAACCAGAAATCCAACCAGATATTATCTAAACAACTGCCTTGTTGCCTAAAACAGCACCATTTTGAACTATGCAAACAACCCCCATTAAGTCTTAGATGCTTGATTAAATCTCCACCGGGCAGGGTTTGTTGTAACATGTTGTTACAGCTAAGACTCCTCTAGTACATTCTCTCTATTTTTGCACATCAAACTTGTGTTCAGTTTGAACTAATGTCCTTAATTTAATGACATAAGCTTTGTATTTTTAATTTGTCAGGTATCTTATTGGCACAGTTTCACAATCTTGTCAATAGTCATACATTCAATCCTCATATTTTGACATGTGGATCTAGTTTACCCAACGAATGTACATCTATCTGTCCAAACGTTAAATATCGATGATAGACTAACAGATGTATGGATGCATATCCTTCCCCAGATGTAGATGGAGAGATAGGTATCTATATCCATATCAGATGAAAAGATAAACATTATATTATATCCATACATCTTTCCATTCATGAAGCATTGGTGGTTAGATAAGGATGTTTGGATCGCTATCAGATATAGATCTATAAACAGTATCAGTCTATAGCATATAGATAAAACTGTGATGAATAAATTGTGTTGAACACACAACTAACCCTCTGCCTGCTACATAAAACCCCACCCATGGGGTACATTGTGACATTTAATTTCCACCACTTCTCGGTGCAATTGTAGAAGAAAGGTAAGTTCTAGAAAAAACAGCAACAGATCATTTGTAGCGGAGATGTGCATGTTAGAATAAAACAAAACAAAAAATAATAATCACAAACAGTTTTAATGACATCGAGCCAAAACTAAAATGTGTTAGGTTGTGCCCTGCTCTCCCCTATGGTATCATGGGTTGAAGGCGACTACCCCTGCTTTCTTTAGCAAATTGTGTATTAGGTATAAACTGAGTTAGAGCTGGACGTGGCTTTCCTTTCTGCAGAAAAGACACACAACAAAAGGGGCAAAATTTAATGTTCATTATTTACAGGGTCCATGGCCAAAACCTTATTCAAATTTGTGTGTGTGGTTTTTAACAGGGAGTCCTTGACATGAGAAAATTTTCCTTGATTGAGATCTGGATTTTGGCTCGGCCAGTGGAGAACAGTCCTGTGTTTCTGTGGCCTCGAGCCAACTTTTTGGCACACTTACTGTGCGTTCACACCAAACGCGATGGACGCGATGAACGCCACAAGTTTCCATTCAAAATCAATGTAAATGACGCGATGACACGCGATGTCGCTTCGGGCGACGCGTTTCAGGCGATAAGAGCCACGCGATGAA
>NC_065519.1:17078626-17135052 GCF_006386435.1 Epinephelus moara
GGCCAACAGGTCCTCAAACTGGTCCAGCGTCAGCCTGAAGTACCGCTGGAAACGACCGTCATCCAGACGCAGCTCTTGCAGGAGGTGATGATATTCACCCAGCTGTGTGCGTTTCTGGAGGATATTGTGAACCCAGACACGGCGGCGTTTGGGTCTCCGATCCAGATTAGATGTCCACAACAGATAAAGAGCAGCTACGGTAGTTAACTCAGCCATGGTTGACGAGAAAATAGCGGGAGGTGAAGAAAATTGTGGGAGGAGGGTTGTGTCATCGCGATTGAAGCGATGATCAAAAAGGTGACATTTGTGATCAAGCGACGCGATACTCGCGTTACAGGCGATGACATTGTGTCCATCGCATTTGGTGTGAACGCACAGTTAAGCCGGTTCATTTGAGGTGCCTTTATTTTGCTCCATCCATTCCTCCTTTAGTTCTAACAAGATGACCAGCCCCTGCTGTGGAAAGTGTCCACAGCCTGATATTTCCATCACCTTACCTTAATGTGGGTATGGTGTTTGTTTAGACATAAGCGGTGTTAGGTTTGCCCCACACACACTGTAGCGCTTTGAATTTTGCCCCAAAACCTCTATTGTGGTGTCATCTGACCGCAAAATCTTGTCCCATATCTAAGCTGGGTCACTGGCATGCTTTCTGGCAAGCCTCACCATACTTTGATATGGTTTCTTTTGAGCAATGGTTTCTCTAGCCTCCCATCCATATTGGCTAGTTTTATGGTTGGCTGGTGCATTTTCACTCCACTTTGACCTCTGAAGCAATTGTTGAATTGTTGGTGGCTAGCATCCTTCACAAGTCTCGTTCTTGCTTGGACGCTCAGTTTCAAGGGATATCCTTGCCTGGACGGCATGATGCAGCTTCCATTTCCTCACTATTGATCCCAAAACTTGGATATTTTTCTGTAGACTCTTCTTAAACTATGCATGTCTATTTTTTATCCCTAGCTTCCTTAAAATGCTGTTTGATCCTCACACCTAATACTTTTGCAAACCACTTTATGCCTGTTATTACAAAAATACTTTGCAGTTAATATATTCTTTGTGCTCCTGTCTTTATATATGAAAAAAGGTGAAACCAGATTTTGGATTAAGCAGTGCATACATGTTTTGTGATGTCACAGTAATGAAATCTTTTAGCCAACTACAAAATCTGAGGTGGCAACAAAAGTATGTTGATATGGAAGGATTGTTTTATGTATAGATGGCAATGAAATCAAAACAAATCTGCATGGATTCAAGTTCTCAGCACTGTCAGAGACACACTGGTGCTCACAGGAAATGTGTTTCCACTGTTTTAAAACCGTCTTTTTCCTGGTTTCTCTACATGTGAACATGTACACCTTCTTTTGCAACCTATTTATAACTTCATCCGTCTTTGCAGTCTAGAACCGAGCCATCTCTGCTTCTGTCTTTTCATTCAGCTTTTCATCGTCCTCTTTTGGGACAGGAGGGCTCGTAGGAGTATGCGACAAAAGCGAAACATGGTGTGATTTGAACCTGGCCCCTGTCTTCACCTACTCAGTCTGAGGCGTCCGCATAGTGCATTGTGGGAGCTGGGTGTGAGTGCATAGGAGGAAGCGGTGCCGCAGCGTCCAGGGGCCCATCTGGGCATTATGCGCATGAAGGCTCCGCCCCGTCGTAAGTTCCTGCTCCGTCTGTCGGAGCAGCTCGGAGACACCGCATGGCAGAAATCTGTTCCTCCCCTTTCACCGTGGGGGGCAGCTTAGGTGGGGATGGGGTTGTTCTTGTGTGTGTGTGTGTGTGTGTGTGAGTGTGTGTGTTGGAATAGCACACTTCTGTGTTTGTCTGTGTGGGCCAGTAAGCATGAGTAATTTAGGGATTGCAAGGACTGTCTCCACATATGCCCTGTGCAGTCCCAGCCTTGTGTGTGTGAGTGCACACATTTGTCCTCTCTCTGAAGATCACTTATTTTTAAAAAGTTGCTTCTCCTCCTCCAGCCTCCTTAAAGAAGCTCCTTGTTCAGACGTCCCGGCGTCCTGTGTTCCCTCCTTCGCTCCACTCTGTATAATGTACTCTGTGACCTTGGCGAGAATGATCCAGTGGCAGATTGCTACATGGTAGGGGCACAGTAGCTATTATTTTGAGTCAGTGCAGGATAGACTGCCAATATTTCTTCCAAACAGGATGGGGGGAGGTCAGCTGACCAAAATCAATCTCTGTTACATGCTTCGCTATAACTCTTCAAAGCAGGTTCATGGCGAAGATATATTTCTGGCATTATTGCTCAGTTGTTTTCCCATCTCTGCTGTCTCCAGATGCCCTTGCTTTTCTGGCTTTTGTAATAAGTTCAAAGGGGGAAGAAAAAGCTGGAAGTAAATGGGGAAGCATGCAAATTAAGAATGCAAACGGTAGATAAATAAATGTGCGAGATTTGCTCATGGGCAGCACTGTGGCTTACTGATTAGGACTGTCGCCTCAGCGCAAGAACGTTCTGTGTTCTGACCCGACCTGAAATGTGAAGTTTATATGATCTTCCTATGTGTGTGTGAGTTTTCTTCACCATAGCCAGGTAGGTGAATTGAATAATGTATCCTGCATCTTTGCCAGTGCATGCTGGGATCGACTTCAGCCCCCTGTGACACTGAAGAGTATAAGCAATATAGAAAATTAGATTTGCTCTGGTTTATCTGCAGAACAGAGAGTTAAGGGATTTTTTGGTGTAATTTCCCTTTACTAAGTAGGTTAAAAACAGGATGCATTTATTAATTTGTGCACACCAGGTGGATATCATCCCCCTCTATCCTCGTGAGATCTGTGTTTGAGTAAGAGATATTAATGTAGGCCCCAACAGGATGTGCCTCCATCTTGCTGGAAGGGGATAATGGAGCCAGTGCTATAGTAGGTAGTCCTCTCCATAGCAACTGTTTCCGTTGCTAGGCTACAGTATGTATAGAATGCATGGATGGCTTCAAAGTTGTACTCTTCAGAGTCTAGACAGTTCCCCACCCTGAATAGAGGCGGCTTTAAATTCATGTGTTGAGTGGAGTTGGCTTGATTGTTTTTAAGGCCACGGCAGCAGCATCATCTCTTTTACTTACCTCTCGCTGTTTTTTAAAAATCGACCACCTCCCACCAGCCTCGCCTCTTTCCTCCCCTCCCCTCCTTTGCCCCACTCTTTCTCGCCCCTACCCATCCTCCCATACAGCAGAGGGTAGTTGGCACCAGTATAAAGCTTCAGCCTCCTCCGACGACTCGTGCCTGACTCTCTGCCAACCTGTGTGAAGCTAGAAAGAGGAATGGCGAGAGGGAGGGAACTGGAAGAGAGAGAGGGAGAGAGGGAAAGAGAGAGAATGGATTTTTTTTGGAAGGAAATAAACAGAGCAGCCTGGAAATCGACCTTTCCGTCACCAGTTTTGGCATCCAGGGATAGTACCTCTCCCGTGTCTCTGCATGAGGGGGCAGCAGCGCTTGGACTTCAGTTTTACGGGTGAGAAACACAGGACCCACGGGTAGAATCGAAGGGTAACAAAGACTAAATACCATCCGAAACAAGTCAAACTGGACGTTATTATCCGCTAAGCAACAGATAGATTGTTGTGCCCTCGACTGATGGTAACCATAATACAAGCAGGGCGGCAGGGTCCGATGTTTTGGTTCTGGTCCAGCCGCCTACAACACCATCCTAAAAGCAACAAAAGGTGACCAAAGTATTCCGTTTCAGTCCCGCTGTACTGCATAGCCTGCACTGCGCTTTCCAGATATCCTCGAAAACAAAGGCGCACAAAAGAAATTACGCCCATATCTCATTCAAGTTGGGAAAAAAAATCCTTTTCATGAGTCCTTCCCCCATATTCAGCCTGTTTTCTTCTTTTGTAAACTCAGTCAGTCACCCTCCCTGCTTGTTTTTTGTCATCCTCTGTTCTTTCTTTTGCTGGCGTAGTGAGGCAGCGTAGTGAGGGTATTCAGCCAGTTCTTTCTCTGTGTTAGGTGGGGTAATTCTGGCAGAATGGGGTGTGGGCGCTGGGCTGGCAGGGGGGAATGCTGGGCTAGGCACAGTGAAAGGAGCCAGCCTGGCACCACCTGGACCTCTGCCAGCTGCTCCATGGGAGAAATACCCACAACAGAGTTCGGTGCGCGAGCGATTGTGCGGCTGATTGCGTGCCTGCGTGCGTGCAGGAGGCTGTGCACGTGTGAGAGGAAAGTGAGGGATGCTGGGAAGGTGGTGTGAGGATGAGAGTGTGAAGTGAAGATGGAGAGACGAGAGGGCAAGGGAGGGGGTTGGGGGGAGTTGGCTCGGAGTTGGCTTCTCTGGACAGTGCTGTGTCGGCGTGTTCTTGGCTGTCTTCATTTTTACCTCTCTTTTTTTTTGTTTGTTTATTTGTTTGCTTGTTTGTTTTCTCTGTGTTCTCTCTTGGACGGAGTGCTTGGTCTTTTTATATAGCGCCCAAAGGCATGGTGGTCTGAAAGCCAAAAGAATCCTTCACTGCCTCTCTGCTACCCTCATCTGTTGCTTCTCACTGGCTATTTACTCCTTTTATTGTTTTGGCAGGCTGATCTCTCCTCCTCCCACTCCTCCTCCTCTATCGCACACTTGTCTCTCTCTCACTCTCACATTTTCTCTCTCCGTCATTTGGCAACTTCACTACTTTTTATCTCCGTGGCCAGAAAATGCAGGACAAGAGGGCGAGAGTGAGCAGAGGATGGAGACTAAACAGATTCGCAGGAGAAAGGATGAAGATTTCTTCTGTCCTCCCACGACCTTAAGTTACCCCTGTGGACTGAGAATATTTAGCCAGCACAGTCACTGACACAGATACACTTTGATTGCAGTTGACTGTGCCCGTGAACATGACCTGGCAGCGCCAAACAACCTGCTGCTAAAAGACAGAACTGTCGCACAACAGGAGGGCAGGAAGGGACAGCCTGAAGGCAGCCCAAGCCTCTGTGACATTTTCGGAGTCCTTTATGCTTCTGCAATCTGTTACTGAACAGAGAAACCAAACAATTTTGTCTAATATCAAAAAGTGCCCTTAAGGTGGCACACCAACACAGATGTTATCAGCTCAAGTGCTGTGGTGCTTCTTTTACTTCCTGTATTCTTCAAAACACTTGTTAATCTTTAAAGGGTAACAGTATTTTCTGGGCTTGACCCTATTTTCCTGTATTTTGGCATTTAAGTGGCAAATGGGAGCAACAATTTTTAAAATTGGTCCAGTAACCAATGTAACCTCTCAGGGCATTTGTGCACCGTCAGTTTAAATTGACTGAAAGTACTTGTTTTCTCTCCTCTGACAAGTGTCAGAAAACATTATGGAAAGGATCCCTACAGATGTCAACCTTTAAAGAAAACTTTATTTCCATTTGCAGTATTATATTTGGCGGTATGGCTCTGTTCTGGGGACTCTCTGCCTTTCCTAGGCCAACACAGAAACCCTGAAGGCAGAGAAAGCACACCTATCTGCCCTTCCACGTGCAAACGAGGAAAGCCTGAGGCAGAGCGAGCAAACCTCCCTGCCCTTCCATGCGCCCACATGGAAAGCCTAAGGCAGGGAGAGCAGCAGCAAGGACCCCCCTGGAAAAGAACAGAGCAGCATCAATGACAAACAGAAATTACATTAGTAAGTCAGACACAGCATGAAAAGGAGGAGCTGGGGTGGAGGCAGGTTGCAAAGCGGCTTGCAGAGGAAGCAGCAACAGTAAGCAGGCCAGAGCAGTTTAAACAGGGCGCCCTGACTGAGATTTGCCAACTGGTTCCATAGGAAGGAATCACGTGGTCTATCAGCTGACTCCCTTTCATCAATCAGCTGATCCATCAGTTGATGGCTGTTTGAGATCAGCTGATGTAGCTGGGATGTGAGCTGAGCTTGACAGCGTGTCTTGCCTGAACTAACGCTGTGCCCAATTGTGTGGTGAATCAAAGGATATTACAGTCTCCGATATCCAGCTGGAAACTGATGCGGCACGGAGGTCATCCAGTCTATTTTGCAACACTGGTACAACGGCTAACAGGATGCTGGTTCAGCTGGTGCCATCTTCCCTCTCTTTTCTTTTATGTTTTCTGATGTTTACATTTCAGAACCTTGCCTGGCTAGGGAGCAACTAGCTAGCTAGAGGTCAGCAGGAGGAGAGTTTATAGGCTAGTGAGCTGATTTCCTGACTTGCAGCCACAGGTCACCACCATCCAAAGCCAACCACAAAAAGCACCACCAAGACATGCAAAATAGACATAAGAGCCTAAAGTTAGCACAAATTTAGTAGAACTGACAGAGACGCCACTGGAAGCGTCCGCGCCCACATCATACCAGACTCCATTTAAATAAACAGTCATTTTATCATCAAATACACTTTATTCAATGTTGACAGAACCAAAATAATACTCAGAAAAGCTGTCTTGATTTGCTGTCTGCACCAGTTTGCTCAATATTGGACCAGTTTAAAAAAAATGTTGTGACTTAGACACAAAACCATGGGAATATTGGGTCCAGGTTGGAAATGACCAAAGTTACCCTTTAAGGTCCAGACACTGTTTCTTTCCAATGCTTCTGTACAATCTGGTTTTACAGTCATCCCTCAATGTGGAATAAACCTGAAGGTAACTGGGCTGTAACCTGTCCTGTAACAGCTAGAGATCATCCCGGGCCTATCTATGAAATGAACTATTACGGCTCTATCAGATTAGAAATTGCTTGTATTCAGGTCAGTGTCACACATCGCATCTCTGAGCGGCCAGAGAGCAATCGCACATTGAACTCAGAGCAAGTATCCATTATTGGTATGTGCCTAAGCTCTTAGTGTACCCTGTGGCCTGTTTATCTGTAGACTAATATTAGTGGTTGCAGTACAAACCAGCCTTGCTTAGTGGAGATTTGCACGCTAAGTCACCTCAGTCTTCTTAAACCCTAATCCTCCTCACACATCTGTGGACTACACACACACACACAGACACACACACACACACACACACACAGACACACACTTCCTTTTTAGTGCTCTAATTCCATGCAGCACAGTTGGCAGTAGAGTGCCACCCCCCTGCCACCTCTCAGCACTCCAGTTTGTTTTACTTATCGGGTATTTTTAACAAAGTGAAGATTAGGATGGCATCGGGTCTACTTGCGAAGCCCTCCCCTGCTCGTGAGGTTATGCATTCGCGTGCCCCTCATGTGTCGTCATTGGTTCGCTTTGTGGACACCCAGTGGTGCCAAGCCACTTAATACAGTCACATTCGAAGACATATAGTGGAGTTAGAGAGAGATCAGGAAATAACTGTGTGATAGTGTTTAATTGTGGGTATTGAGGAGAGGACAGCGGGGATAGAATGGCGGTCAAAGCCGTGTAATCTCTTAAATGTCTTCCAGCACAGAAGCCTCCGGCTCTGATCCGCTGGCCTGGGTCAGCCTATAACGAAGTGCAGACCTAGGAGGCCTAGTTGGGGCCACTAATGGGCCTCTTTACACACACACTGTAATTTGTACTGTTGAAACACAGTGTTATGATTTGATTTCACATTTACACACTGTTTCCCTTTATAGACAAGCACGCAGTTAATGGGAATCCCACTGTGGAGCCTTTTCCAGAAGGCATGGAGACCATCATGTTTGGTGAGACTGCACAATCACACATTTTTGTAATCAGAGTGAGCCCAATATGGAATCCTCTGTTACCAGTTTGTAGTTACTGACACGTTTTTTGATAAAATATGTGGATGGTATGGTCGCACAGAAGCAGTGATATTGTGTGTGTGTGTGTGTGTGTGTGTGTGTGTTTGCATGCTGTCTTTACGTCCAGGTATGGGCTGCTTCTGGGGAGCTGAGAAATTTTTCTGGAGGCTTCCAGGAGTCTTCTCCACACAGGTTGGCTATGCTGCCGGCTTCACACCTAACCCCAATTACGAGGAGGTCTGCACAGGTAATACACTCGGCACCTTGTGCACATTTTCACATACGCATGCCCTCTACTCTTTGATATATGTTACCTGATCGTGTTCCCTCCCTGGGAGGAGGTGGAGTGGCCTGGCAGGACATTTCTCTGTGAAATCAGTCAGGGTTCAAGAGACCAAAAAATGCAAAGGGGAAAAAGAAAAAGATACAGAGTCGGAAAGGGTGTTTTTAAGTACAGCGCTCTCATCCTCTCGCCGCCTTCCCTTCATCTGCAGTCAACTACTCAGAATGCACTGCTCCAGATGGGCTGCACCCCCCGTCCCCACCCCCCCATGACCTACTTGTAAGGATTGGGCTCTGTACTGTGCTGTACTGCGGCGTTTTTGCCAACAGAGGTTACTGTGTATGAAGCGCCATAAATGGGCTTCTTTTCCTGCGACTGCGACTCGGCGAACATGATGTCGGAAATACAAGCTTGAATTCTGTGTATTTGTCATCAAAGCCCCCGATAATGTTTGGCTGCGTGTCTAAGTCCGAATTAGTTTCTTTCCGTTTTCCTCATTGTGAGATTCAAACAGATTCATGTAGGGCGTTGATATATAATTCAAATGAAGACGTCTAGCTCTGTCTTAGTCTGTGCGCCTCTCATGTGTTTTGGGAGTCGTGAGCTGTTAGTTTTGGGCTCCTCCATTTCGAGGGCGCATCATTACAGGCAGGCATGGAGTCTAGGTGCAGGCACAGCATGGGGGACATGGAGAGGAAGGGAAAGATGCATTGGGCTTGGCTGGCAGACTTTCTGAGCAGAGCCCTTCAAGGGATTGTATGTTTCCTATCTGTCTGCCTCTCCCAGTCTCCCTTTCTGTCAGCTTCCCAGCAACAAGATGGTCAGCTATGGAGGCTGAGATGGAGACAGATGACAGAAAGAGAGAGAGAGATTGAGAGCTGCAGCAAGTGAGGAAATGGGTAAAATAAACTTTTTGAGGGGAAAGAAAATTTGAGGGAAGAAAGTGTGTGTGAGAGAGAATGGTTGCCTGTCCATCGGCTGAGAGAGTGCAGGCGTCGCTCCAGTGGCCATGACGGAGCAGAACACTGCGACGGCATGAGACCGAGGAGCTGTCAACACAGCTAGGGCTGGACAGATAGACGGACGGACAGAAAGAAGGGGATGATGGAACTGTCAGCAGAGCCAGGGAAGGATGGAAGGACAGGCAGATAGCTAGCTGGATGGTCTGACAGACAGATATGGGAGAGGTTGAGGTGCAGTCAAATTTGTCTCGGGAGGACAGACAAAACAGACAGCTTTGAGATGGATAGAAGGAGATGTTATTACCAATCAGCATAATTTATCTCGACTAATTCGCAGTACAGTCCATTTTGCAGTGTGTTTGCAATACAGAATAAAGAGCAGATGTTGGAACCATTTGTACTTTAGCTTGACAGTGTTGTATCAGGTTAAATCCAACAATCCTTTTTCTAATGGACAAAAAAGGTTGCTGAGGTTGTCACTCATGTAAACATCTTAGTCCAACTGAAATCGTACTAAATTGAATTTCTCAAAGTCGTACTAACACACCCAGATAACACGATTGGGAGTCGAATTACTCCTGCATGCATATAGTCAATCGGACCCAAACTGGCTGAGGCACTTGGTGCATGCTCCACAGCGTTTGGCCCAGGCTTTGACCCAGAAGTCGAAAGCATTAAATGTGTAACAGAAGAAGAAGCCTGTAACAACATGGCGAAATCTACATGGTTGTCCACCATGGTACCAGTTTGCTGCTAGCTAACCGTAGCTAACTTGTTTGTCAATTGTTTGTTCTGTGACGTAGTAGGTCAACCGCAAAAAGGTCCAATAGTAACAACTTGAAAGAGGGCATATCGCCACCTATCCTAGTGGAGTTGGACATACTTCGGTCAATAAATCAGTTCCCTTCCCATGCTTGTATACTGGGACAAGGACAGTGGTCGGATGGACTCAAGGATGAACTGATTATATTTCATTGCTCAAAGGTCATGGTCACTGTGACCTCATAAAACATGTTTTTAGCCATAACTCCAGAATTCACAAGCTAATTGTTTTAGCTTATGTTTTAGTACTATGGTTTCCAACAGGTTTGGCCACGAGGTCCAGATTTCTCCTTAGTTATTAGTTCGAGGTCCACACAGTTTAATACATTCCGTGTCATACTTGTGTTTGGCGATGTCGTTGAGCTAGTTTGCTGTCTATATCAAGTATCTGTCCGCTAGTTACTCACTCAACAGCAGGAAACAGTACTTCAGAGTAAAAGCTTTGTACCGGAAATTGACTGTACTTAAAAAAGTTTTTTTTTACAAACTGGACACATGTTAAAATCAAATTCTGCCATTCAGAATGGAATTGCAACCCATTTCTGGACCGTGACCCACAAGTTAGAAACAAATGTTTTAGAGATTGTAACTTCGCAGCAACATCCATAGCCTATTTGAAGCACTGTCAACTGTCATGCCTACGTATGACTCTGGACGGACATGGATGTAAACTGTCACTGCAACCGCAAGGTGGTAATTCTAGTCATAACAGTACTTTATTTAACTTAACTGTAACAGTACTTATTTAGCAATTTAGCATTTTAGTAATCTACAATATTTTACAGGAGATTTCAAAATATAGAGATATGTATTGTGTATCGCAATATAGCCTGAAAATATTGTGATAGTATGTATAGGTCATATCACCCAGTCCTAGCTGGACCTCAAGTCAGCAGACAGCAAGACCAAAGTAACTGAAGGCACCCCCACTAGAGCTGGATCTGAGTACAACTAGAAAACCTCAGGTTATAATCAATGAGCAAGTCAGAAATGTACAGACTTGAAACTATAGTGTGCATTAAAGACTAGGATTTTGAAGGTGATTCTGTATTGTTCCAGGAGCCGATTAAGTTATTTCAGTAGTGGAGTAAAATGTTCAAATTTTTGAGTACATGATCTGGAGCCATCCGACTGTGTGTCTGAGTCTGTTTGAGATATAAATGCTCTAAGTTTTGATATATTTAATATATATTTATTTAAGTAACGTGATATGGCAATGTGATGCCAGTGCTATGAGTCCAGTGTTGTCTGCTTTGTCAACTAAAGCTGTAGGTTAGGGTTAGATGAATATGGTGCTCATGGTTGAAAGACACCAGTGTCCCCTTTTGGTACGAGACCAGGCATCAACTGCGTTCCCCTTTGTCAGCGTCACCCATTTCGTTAACCATGCTGCTTCTGTCTTTCCTATGTAGAGAAGACCCTAACTACTCTCAGAACCAGCAGAGGAGGCTTGTAAGGAAACATAAACACAGCTCATTCTAAGTGTTTAAACATGCGGCTAGTGCTGTGGTGCTTCCTGAAGTTCAACTATTTTCAACAGCAGAGAACAATTAAACAAAAAAGGGCAAAATGATGTCATGATGATTTGGGAGGCCATCCTCACCCCGAAGGCTGTTCACCCTGCTGAAGTGTCCTTCAGCAAAAACACTGAATCTCTAGCAGCTTTAGTGGCGTCACTTCTAAGCCTTTCACCCCATTCAGATGGGACAAGCGTGGAACATAGCGGTGCATATTATTTTTTACCGAACAGCTTTTGCACTGCTTTCTACCGTTCCTATAACCCATCTCCCTGCTGGCTGTAGCCACAGCAAAATCTGTCCATATGGTGAGAGTTTGTGTACTGTGCATTGTGAAGGCGACAATTGGTTGTCAGCTCACCTGGGCCTTTGGCTATATACGCTGGCACATGTGCTTCCTCTTGCCTCTCCCTTCCTACAGCTGATGTCAACCCTGCAGCCTCCTCTTTTTGTTTTTCAACACCTCCGCGGCACACGTGCCACACATATATGCATCGCTTACATGCCTAACATCGCCGACTTCCACTGCCGAGGACAATCTTAGTTTTGATAAATTCAATTTGTTTTAAATATGCGTGGACCCCCTTCTCTTCATATTCTTCGAGCCAGTTTGTGACAGTATGTACATAGTAAAAAAAAAAGACACTGTCATGACTGCTAGGATTCTCTGAAAAATGTGCCTATTCTTGATTTTAGGTAACAACTGTTTAAACAGGTGAAGTCTTCCCTGTTCATTTGGCATGAGATGATCCTCTGGGCGCGCCAAGTGTCATTTAGAGACAGAAAGTGGGTCTCAGGCCAGATGCATGAATTTGGCAGCCCTTCTCCTATTGTCTGCAATGCACCTGATGCATCTATCTGTGTGTGTGTGTGTGTGTGTGTGTGTGAGAGAGAGAGAGAGAGAGAGAGAGAGAGAGAGAGAGAGAGACAGTGTGTGTGTGTGCTGTATGTGTATGTACACCTGTGCACGTGTCTGTGTAATGTGTGACAGCGGGGGATGGCTGCTATTGATACAATCCAAAGCTAACACTGCTGTATTTACATTTAGCCAAAGGTATATGTTTGCGTTGAGGTACGTGGGTACACCTTTTCTGCTGTGAATGTGTGTGTGTGTGTGTGCACATGCACCTGCATGTGAGACCTAAAGCCTCCCCCATGTTTGAGAATGCCTGCAGGCAGCTTGTTGAAGCTTTGGGGTCCTGGCAGCTGCAGACAGGAGCGAGTGTCTGTGTGCTTTTGGCGACTTTCACCATAAGCCTTAACCTTTACTGTGCCTTCTCTGCATCTCTCTTTTTCCTCTCCCATGTTCCATAAGTGCGGATTCAACCTGAATCCCTTCTGCCTGTGGCACATGCATTCAATGACATCTACGTGGAACACACACAGATGCTGCTCATGATCTCTCAGCGGGCAGTTTGTCAAGACGTCAATTGTCCAACATGTTGCAGCATTGTGCGTATTAACGTCTTATTACATTTGACTAATCCAAGTTGTCATTCTCCTTTAGGTCTCACCGGTCACACCGAGGTGGTGAGGGTGGTCTTCTCCCCTAAAGATCTCAGCGTTGAGGAGCTGCTCAAAAACTTTTGGGAAAACCACGATCCCACCCAAGGTAGCAATGCACACACACACAAACCAAAAAGTCGCCCTCAAATAAGACCCGTCCCGAGGGTCACAGGGTGTATTAGAGCAGAAGGATGATGCCCAGACGTGTGCCTGCGTGTGTTGTGATGGGGGGGGGGTCTCAGGGGTGTAAGTCAATGCCAGACTGTGTTAATGTGTCTGAGATCCAGCCATCCATGGAGAGGCGCACCAGTGTGGTGCATGTTCAAGCCCTAACTGCAGAAAACCCCCTCTCTGTGTTAGAGCATGTGCATGGCATGTGCCTTTTGCCATTCACTTCACATAAGAGCCTCTGACTGATGCAATGACGACACTAAATTCGGTCTTTTTTTTGGGGTTGAATAATGTTTGTGAATTGAGGTTTTATTGTGCATAGTGCATCTGATGGGTGGGTTTAATCCCTTGACGGCAATTCTAAAGTTGCTAATCACGGAAAGTGGTGAAACTTTGCTGCGATGGTGTAACATTTCCCTTGAATGATTCAACCGAGTTATCTGCGAATACTTTTTGACTCAGGTTCTGATCCATATTCCTGTACTTACACAGTCTGTACAGTGTGCCGAATGTGTTTAACTTGAATCCCGGTCTCCTCGGCTCTCCTATTTAATGACACATGCCTCTTCCCCACCCGTCTCTCAACCCCCCCAGCGGCGACAAGAACCCCATCCCCCATAACCCATCTCTCCATCTCTCCATCTCTCCATCTCTTCAGGTCTCTTGTTTTTTTTCTGCTCACTGGAGGAGGTGATGTAAGAACATTAATGCACCGGGAGGGCACAGGGAGGGTGTGTGTGTATGTGCATGTGTGTGTGTTTGAGAGGGAAAGGACAGGCAAAGAGGTACTCTGCTCACTCATACTGAATGTAGGGAGGGGCATGACAAGTTGGGAAGAGATGGATCAAAGATTCATAGGCCCGACCTTCAGCTTTAAAACTAGCTCACATACACACGCGCATTCGGTGACGTCCACATCAGTTCTGTCATCTCTTTTGCATCTGTCATGGTTCTCTCACACACCGCGTGACCCAAATGCACTAAAACGTTCGCCATGTTTTGTGCATCTGCCACAAAAAGCAGATCAGCTGTGTGTGTTCGTATGTTCGTCACGTTCCGCTTCACCTGTTCGACCAAAAGTGGGTCGACAAAAAAGAGGCAGAGGCGGAAGTAACTATTTGAGGTTCTTGTGTGAGCTCACATCAGAGGAGATTCTCCCATTCACTGTAGCCAAGGGCAGGGACACGTCTTACTACGGGCAAAGGCACACAGGCAGAGTCGAGCCGACACGCCACAGGGCAAAGGCAGTGAGGCCAAAAGTGTAGTCATGCAATTCCCCTGACTCGCTGCCTTGTCTCATCTCATGTTTTATTAATAGCATGTAGCTTATTGACTATGAACTCCGCTACTTGTTTGTTTTTTTTTGTTACAGTTAAGACCAGACGACATGTTCCGAAATAACCACAAACTCAAATATACTTTTTTTTTCTTTCCTGGGAGTGTAACTCCTTGTGCGTGACTTAAATGTGAATCCCTGCCGTTCCTCTCTCCTCCGATTCTGGGTTCACGTGTAGCAGAAATTCCTCTGATTTGACAAATGTGGCGTGGAGTGGTGGAAAGGGGCCCGCTGGCTGTGCCTTCACGCATGCTTAAGCTCCAATTTATTCTGTCCACCTTAGAGCCGAGCTTAAAAGAGAATGGAGAAATTAAGGAAGTTCGCTCGCTTCCCTTTCAACTGCACAGAGTCACCAGAGATCATCACATATGGAGACGAGCCCAGGAACATTATGAATTCTGTTTCCTCCTGACACCATCAACACAGAGCCCATCCTGGTTTATATAGACACACAGTGCTGGAGTGCATGTGGAACTATCATATACAGATGCATATTCAGTTGCATGCAATACTTCCTTTTAATGCGTGCGTGTGTGTATCTGAGAGTGTGCACGCACATATGTGTGTGTATGTGTTTTGAGATCTGTGCCTCTCTGCTTTGCCTCAGTTCAAAAGGGTTTAGTCCCGACAACGTGATGTCGGGCTGCGTCAGCTCCACCAATCCCAGCCTGGATAGCAACATTAGCAGCCAATCAGAAACTCCCAGCAGCCTTTGCTGTGTGCCCTCTTTCCATATTCAGCAACACTAGTCTCAATCTGCTGGCTTCCCTGGGATGTTGCATAAAGACCCCCCATTCAACACGCTCCCATATTATAAGTTTCTTACGTCTGCAACTCTTCAGTAACATACCTTCACTCGTGTGTGCGTGTGTGTGCGCATGGAAACGCTCGAGCACGGATGAACTCCGAGCAGTCGGTGTGACATCTGCGTGTCAGAGGGCAGCAGCAGCAGCTCCGTTTCTTGGTGCCGCTTGAAAACATGATTTTGATGCATTTCGAATGATCACTGGTGAGATGCAAACACGTCGTGCTGTTCTTTCACACACTGCGGATCAATTGCGCACACATTTCCATACACGAGCATACTGTTCACTTCACATTATGCACAAGTGCTCATTATGCCTACTCATAGGCAGCTTTACTCCATTTGTGCGTGCATGCGAATAGGCACAACTCGCACACACACGCACTGTGCATGCAGAAGGGTGCACACAGCTGCACCGATGGCACGTCACTTATTGGATACTTCCTTGTTACAGAGCGTAGGCCCCGCATCACTCCCTGTATCCTCCGTCCCCTTAACTCCCAGCGGAAGGTAGCGGCACTTCTTCACCCTGCCAACCTGTCAAGTCATCCCTCTATTTTACTCCACTTCTCCCACAGCCGTGCCATCACCCTGTATTGCTCCTTAACTTATTATTCAAACATAAGGTCACCTCCGTTCCTCGTCTCTCTGTTACTGTGATTTCTTACGCCTCTTTTTCTCCTCCACCTTTCAGTTTCCCCCCCATCCATTCTTCCACATTCTTTCCCAGCTTCCTGCTCTCCTCCCCTCCTCCCCTCACCCGTCTCACCTGCACCCCCCCACCCCTGTCCTCTTTGCAGCGAGCAGAGCGGAGGGGCGAGTGAGTGAGCAAACGGCCCGGAGCCCGTCAGCACATCCGCAGAGCAGCGCAGTGAGTCGACCGCTCCCCGAGGCCATCCGCTCATCACACAAACACACTCGCATCCACTCACTCCACTTTTATCTCTTAGTCACTCTCTCCTCCCTGCTCCTCATCCTCCCCCCCCCCCCATTTTCCCGTTCTCCCATCTCTTCCTCTGTCGTCCCCCCCAACCCCCCTCCAATCCGCCGCCCTTCTTCTTAACAACCGAGGCTTTTCCCCTCCTCTTTGTTTCCTCCTCATCTGTTTTCCTTTCCTTTCCTTCCTCTCGCCCTCGTTCCCTCCATCCTCTCTATTTTTTGAGGCCATGCAGTATTTATGGTGTGGGCTGCTGATGCTGCGTCAGTGAACAGCGATAGACACAAAAACACAAATGCACAGCTAAGATGGCCGAGGCGGCTGTCCTCATTTGATAACGTCTGCACGTACATGCATGCTCACCCTTGTAGGTAGACGTCACACGGCAGAAAAGGTCTATGAAATAGGTAGGTGAGATTCAAAAATCAGCCAAGGTGGCCATTTTTATTCATTTGAGCTTTTCTTTTTATTTTATCAGCTGCATTGTGTCGTCATTGCTTCTCTTAAGCTACAGAAATAGCTTATCACATAGAAACCAACAATGGCTTATCACACATACACACAGGCACGGATAAGGTCAGATCACAAAATACACATAAATCAAGCTGTCTTCCATCTGCCGAGTCACGCTGGTGGCAGTTACTTTCTGACAATTAAATGAGCATGAATATTCCTTTATATAATATCGTCACCCCAGCTGGCCGCGACACACGCCAATTCCCTGTTGGGGTCCCCCCGTGTCCCCCCTGTGTCACCACATCCCTCAATTTAGGGTTGCCCCAGCCATCTAAAGCCAAACCCCGCAGGAGGTGACCTTGACCTCTGACCTGTGACCTCTGCCAACCCCACACTTCTTACCTCAACCCCTTTGCCTCTTCTCTGGTTGGCTGAGAACGGCGTGCTCATTACCAGGTGTCAGTTATTACACCCTCACACACACTGACAATCCTAATTTATGGAGATTGCGGCACGTGTGTGCATGCTGTGGGGGTTGAGCTATATGTCTGCGTTTGACTACGTTTAAGTTATGTGCTGTATACCTAAAGAGCCTTTTTTTTAATAGAAGTGTTGAGTTTTGTGAGACATTTCCGTGCACTCGTTCACCTTGAATGGAAATAAATAAATGTGATTCAAACAATGTAGAAGAAAAAAATGAAAAAAGCGAGGAGTGATAAGGAAGCGCGAGCAAAATACAAAGATGGTTCCAACTTAAAAAAAAAAAAAAACACAAACCCAACCTGAGCTGTAATTGTTGATTAGAGGCAGAGACCTCAGCATCAGTGTTCTGCATAATAATGACTGACACCAAATCACACACACGCACACAGAGCCTAAATATTTGCAGCGTTAATTTCAGGCTGTCAAAGTTGTCGCATTGAGTGTTGGAAAATTGAGTCATGCAAAAATCATATGAACTGTAATTAAAAGATTTTTTCCTCTGGAATAAGATGCATTTGGAAATAAAGTGCTTTCTTACAAATACATCGCCTGCAGGCAAGTGAACCCAACTTGTGGTGATATTATTAAATTTTGTGTGATAATCATTGGATGATATTCTGGTTAACTTCATTTTAAAATTGCCAAATGACAGAAAGAAATTGAACTCTGCCTCCACAGCTGATGGTTATGATGGAAATGTTCTACATATATTAGCATCATTTGCTGAAACTGCTGACCTGAACATTATCCTTTAATTTTTTTCATGGCCCAACTTTAACATACGATATCACACATTTAAATACGGTGAATTTAACTTGTGCTCTCATCTGGACTGATTTGAGTACAGCAGCAGAACAAGCTCTACTTGTTAGATTTAGATGCAGCTAAAAATAAACAGCGTAAGGGCCAGAGTCACAGTGCTCTGACAACATGCCCAGAACCATGAAGTGATCATGTTAGAGAGCACCGCTCCAGCAGAGAAAATAACACGGAAGCTGAGGAGAGATGTAACAGATTTTTTAAAAGACATGACGACTAGTTACTGCAGTAAGCTACACGGTGTGCACCTTGGAGTCGTGTATACATACGCGCGCATGCACGGCACTAATGCCAAGACACACGCGCGCAGTTCCGCTGCTGGTTTAAGGTTGCCTCCGTATGTGTGGTGTCACCATCTGACAGCCAGCAGCATGTTGCTTTCTGTTTTGCTCTGTATGTTTGCATATGTCACATATTCACTCCCCTTAGTGTATATATTCTGTTTGTGTATGTGTGTGTGTTTGCACGTGCAGGCGAGTGTATGTGTGTGTCCGCTGGGGATGCTCTCACCATCCCAACTCCGTACTCTGCCTCTGTCTCCAGCGCATCAGGAGCGGCTTACATAAGAACAGGGCAAAAATAGCAGCTGAGAGGGGAGAGGAGGAGAGGGCTCTGCTGGCACGCACACAGTCGTAACGGGACCGCGGGGCACGGCACAACCCTGAGTACTATCACGCACACACACACACATACACACAGGGAAGACTGCAGTTATCAGGCATTATATTTCTTTTTATTTGCGGTGCACTTTTTTGACAGTATAGTAGAAATAACGATCGCTGGGCAGACTCCATCAGCGTGAAAAACGCCAAATAATCCTGGCTGATGTTCCAGCTCGGGCGCAGGGGTTAGGGTGCTCTCACTCTAGACCTGAAGTGGGTGAACAAGCATCGCATTGTGTGACAGTGTGCGAGAAACACAGGTAGAGGAGTCGGAATAAAGAGGTAAAAGAAGAGGGAAAAAGCAACTATTTTGGATTGTTCATTAGTGCTCACTCTGCTGCAGTCTAATTGGTACGCACTGCCAAGTGCAATAATTTCGAATTCACTTCAAATGTTTTTCCTCCACGCTCAGAAGGATGCAAAAAGTCACCAATTACACAGAAACATTTCTTAATTGCGGACACTGACAATAGCTTGACTGCTGAAATGTTTATTCTTTCGTCTCCGTAATTAAATGGGCTTTTTTTTTGCCTCATTTGCAATCTTTTCTTGTTTTACATCTATTTGAGAGCTCCTGAAGTACTGAAGGAGTGAGGGAGCTGAAAGACACGGAGGGAAAGGAGGGGACGGTACGTAAAGAGGTGGAGAGGTGAGGCTAATCTCAGCTCTTACAGTTGTTAACGGATGAAGGATCGTCGTGTAAAAAAAACGCCAGGGGAGAATAAGCTGGGGTCAGGCCACTGGTTCTGTAGAGGGCCGTTACACGCAACGGTACAGCGCTCTCACTCTGTGCCGGCCTGTAATTTCTACCTCTGTCTCTTCATCTTATCCTCCCTCCTTACCAGTTCCTCACCAGCATCCCTTTTAATCTGATTACCTTCTTACTGTTTCATCTCCTTTTTTTAGCCTGCAACTTAAAATCGTCTGGCAATGCTTTCCGCACCCCCCCCCCCCCCCCCCCCCCCCCCCCCCCCCCCCCCCCCCCCCTGCCCCACCCCCACAAAACCTACATCCACCANCCTGCAACTTAAAATCGCCTGGCAATGCTTTCCTCACCCCCCCCCCCCCCCCCCCCCCCCCCCTTCCACCGCCCCTCGACGCACGTATGCACACATAACGTATATTCACCCGTGGTTACAGAGAAAAAAGAACGGAAGGTGGAGGGAAATGAGTGAGTGGGGAATAAGGAACGAGCCAAAGACAGAAGGTGAATGAGCACGATTTGCAGATGGAAGGAGTGAAGGTGAAGTTGGAAGTGGGAGAAATAGCAGGCTTTTATCCTCAACAGCCAGCAGGGACAAGCTGAGCGCTGCCATTTTTTAGCGTGCCAGGGTAAACACTGGAAGAGATTTTACAGACTTGCAAGAAATCTCAGCGGGTTTAAACACAACAAGCCCAAAAAAGTGTATACATGTACGTTTGTGCGCGCAGGTTTGTGCACGAATGTCTGCTAGAGAGAGCAGCTACTCCCTCTGCGACTTGCGATACCCCCGCCACCCTCCCACTTTGTCTGATTTTGGCTTCCATTTGTGTCGAAGGGGCTACTTTTACATTTTCTTATTTAGAGGGGGAGCAATTAATTAATATTTTTGGCTTCCTGGGCATAGGTCAGTGACCCTGAGAGGCGGCGTGTGTATGTGTGTATGCACGTGTGTGACCCGTAGCCCCTCCTCTTCTGTCCACCCCCCATTACCCTCTGCTTTCAGAGGCAAGGCTCTCATGCATAATGCAGACAGAACAGGGAGGCTCTCATTAATAATTACTGCCTCCTTTGATGGATGGAGAAAATAACGAAGGGGGCTGTTAAAAATGGAGAGAGCAAGAGAGAGATGGCGGCGGCGGCAGCGGGAGGGGGAAATTTTTTATGGTGGTATTTGTTGCTGTTGTAGTTCTTTGAGGACTGAATGCTTGTGGGGATGGATTTGGACTTGGTATAGTCAAAACTGTGGCTGATGTTTTGGATGGCATTAATATTTTGATTAGGGAGTAACTCCTCGTCTGATGGTGGAGGAATCTCTGAAGATGTGATGAATCTTAATTGTCTTTGTGTTGGAAGCAGCTCCTACTACTCAAGGGTGTTTGTCTCTTGACTTCTCTTTGATATCCTTATCATTAAGTTTGTCTTTGTGATGAAAAGCCTCCGTTGTCTTTAGTTTTTTTTAAGAGATATTAATCGTCTACCTTTCCTGCAGGGTAGAAAATGAGTTCCTTGTTCTATGTAGAACAGCTTTAATCAAATTACAGCAGTCAAATAGTTTCATGTATTAAGTTTTCCCTGTGTGTATTATGTCCACACATGATCTTGCACACATGCACAAGCATAGCTGTGTGTGTGTGTGTGTTTGAGCTGGTCAGGACGTCGGGTCAGCAGGGAAGGTCACAGGGAGCAGCAAAGCTACAAGACCCCTGCCAGCCGGCCAATCAGAGTAAAGGCTCTGGTGGACAGCCAATGGCAGAGTGGCTCGGTGGCCTTTGATGGAGGGGCCACCATTAGCCCCGTCACTGAACAACAGCGCTGGGGGCAAGATGGCCGACATCCAACACTGCAGAGATGGAGAGGAAGAGGGTGAGGGTAGACATGGAGGCAGAGACAGAGGGAGACAATCGAGAGGGTGGGTTGGATTGTGGATGGTACTGTAAAGAAAAAATAATGAAAATATAAAAAATAAACTGTATATGACTAATATATTTAAGTAGTAGAATATGAAATCAGGGATGTACACCCTGCACAGGTCACCAGACTATCACAGGGCTGACACATAGAGACAGACAACCATTCACACTCACATTCACACCTACGGACAATTTAGTTATCAATTAACCTGCGTGTCTTTGGACTGTGGGAGGAAGCTGGAGTACCCGGATAAAACTCACACTGACACAGGGAGAACATGCAGACTCTGCACAGAAAGGCTTCCCCACCTTAAGGTTTAAACCCTCCACCCTGGGTTTGAACCAGGAACTCTCTTGTGAGGCAACAATGCTAACCACTGCACCGGGCCGTGATTTTGTTTTCCTAACTTGTAAATTGTTTGTTGTTAGGTCAAGGGAATTTTATTAAAGCTAAGCCTTCTGGCTGTACCGGCTACTAACAGGCCAGAACACACACTTAATGCCTGCAGCTTCCAACAATGAGGAAGAGTTGAACCCCAGGGAGCTCAACTCCTTCTCTGCAGCTCTGCTCATCTAATAGCTCATGCTCGTGTGTTGCTCGACCGGCCCACTCCAGGGGCCAGATGCATAAAACTCTGTGTAGATTCATGATTAAAGCTGTGTGCAAGCACAAAGGCAGAAATGTACATAGATTCTTTTCATCAGATTTGTGAAGCTGTGCCTACGCCTGATTCTGTTTTAGAAATCTCAGATCATTGTGGTGCTGGGTGCATGTGCACAAGCCTCATTTCCACACCCACAAACTAGCTGAGACCCTGCTTCCTCACATGAGGACATCACATTTTGGGTTTACTTGACCTTTTACCTTATTTTGCTTAACTTAGACCTGTTGTCCTTGATTGTGGACACTTTTTTGTGCCATCTAGCAGTAGTAAGAACACAATACACTAATCCATGTAAAAACAAGATGGCAGCCATCTCTGCCAAGTCAGTCTGCAGCCGATCCCGACACAGAAGTGGACAAGGTCCAAAACCTGATCACATTTTATGGATGAAACTTGTTTCTTGTGGGTGCTTCAAATTAAAAAGAAACTTGGTATTCAGGGGTAGGATTTAAGTAAAAAAAGACCACTCCTTGGGGCAGGGGAGATGCGGGGAGCTCACTTGCAGGCATGCATCACAGACACCTTCTACACTGCCTCTTCAAGGAGGAAATTTCACTCTGTTATGCTGCCTCGCCGTTCTGTATAAAAGGTACAATTGCGGAAGGGGGGGGGGGAGTTGCCTTTAAGCTGGCATCGGAAGTGGTAACAGCGCCAAAACGATGAATGTATTAATTTGGCAGACAGCAGGATGGGATCATGGGCGGCACGAATGTGACGTTTTGACAATGTGTTATGTGTGTGACCCGCCACAAGAGATTTAAAAAGTAGCTTGTAGCAGTTAGCAGGTAATTCAAAGAAGAACGGCAGCCAAAAATATCAACAAATTTGAAAAATAATGAGGTGAGGGAGCTCCTTACGGTCTTAGCAGAGTATGAGATCAGCCACCGTATAATGGAGATGCTGGCATGCTATCTAAAGTCACGCATTGGAGCGGGATGATGATGCAGTTGTTTGGTTCAGTGTAAAAATGCAAAGGCGGCATAAAGAAGGGACTTCGTAGCGGCCTTATAGCACGATCTCTGTATAAAAATGGCTACAAGCACATACTTCCAGAGGGGGGGAGACAAAAGTTTGGCACTACATTTACAAGATTTGTTGATGGGACCACCGATGGAGATGGAATAGTTGTGTGAGACATCAATAATGGAGGGACAGACAGAAGACACAGACTGTGTTGTGGTGAACTTGACCACTTCGACTCTAAACTACTTAAAATCAGGAAAGGTACAAATTCTCCCATTGTTTTTCTCCCTAAGGCTGTTCACTTTAATGTGATAGAGATGTCCGTTAGTTTAACTCAGGGCTGCTGTGAAAGATTTTAAATGTAAAATGCATTGTGTTTTCGATAGAGAAGATATTAAAGGGAACAGGCTCTGCACTGAACAAAGGCTGATACACACACATTTTGTTCAACAGGGTTATCTCCACAACACACTGTTTTATCATATTTGAACAACTCAAGCATTTAATATTGTTGAGGAAATTTCCAGTGAAGCAAATTCTCTGAGGCATTCAGCGTGCGTCGGAGAGCGGGCGACGTCTGCTTGTCTGCTCTGATTTGAATGAAGACCAGATGAATACTTATAGCCATTATATCTGAACAGACTGTGTCACAGATAGATTGTGACACTCTATGATGTAAGGTAACATTTAATCTAAAGAGAACAAGATATGCAGATCACTGTGTCAGGGAGATGCCAGCATCTTGTGGCTCCAGCCTGTCAGCACATTCAGTGGGAATCTGTTTGCTCCCGCAGTATAAATAGAAAACAACACAGAGAGATATTAACAGGTGTCACATACAGTACGTTGTCTGACAAAATGTTAAACACGTTAAAGCTCATATAGGCAACAGACCTTATCTCCTGAGGAGTTCCTATGGGGAAGAGCAGTATGTAAATGTGGCAAGGGACCACTGTGGCATTACAGTGGCCACATCTGATAATTTAATAATGTTATTTTGTTGTTTTTGTCATCTCAGGTTGTCATTGGAGCTTCTGATAGATAGGCTTAACATCTGTCTTTCTCCTGTGGGAGCTCAATATGCATGTCATCACACGCACTGAACACTTTTACGGCAAATTGCAATTTAGAAAGGCAATATTACTCTAATTTAAAGCACTAATCAACATTTTCAGATGATACTGTGTAGTATAAAAGGGGTTTTAGCCCACAGAGAATTATCACTTGACAGTTCCCCCTCATCACTATGAAGCATTTTAGCTTCTTTTAGCTCGTTGTTTTGGTTTTACAGCTTGCAACTTTAAAACTTTTTCTGCTCTATCCACTCTTTGCAACTTATTTCCAGTTGCAGCAGTCAGCTGAAACACCAAAAACTATACACTCCCTGCCTTGCAGCAAACAGCAGCAAAAGCTAGCAACTAGCTGGTGAGCATAGTTGAGCAAATAGCAGCTAACGAGCCAGATATTTCACTCAGGAGTCGGTGGAGACCAAAACAGAGCTAAAAGGGGGAGTTAATGATGGAATTGTGTTGGATGGACTCAAGGAAAATAGGCTACATTCACATCAGTGCCTTTTTGTTTTAGAATGCACAACTTTTGGTATACTGACGTGACGTGATAGCTTCCACATTGATCCAGTGTTTTCAATGACACAGACACTCATGTCCGC
Organism: Epinephelus moara; assembly: GCF_006386435.1. Taxonomy (NCBI): domain Eukaryota; kingdom Metazoa; phylum Chordata; class Actinopteri; order Perciformes; family Serranidae; genus Epinephelus; species Epinephelus moara. Next base: position 17,102,933 of record NC_065519.1, read on the forward strand.
TTCCTGATTGGGTCAGGAACTGGACGTGTCAAGCCAAAACATTTTAGCCAGGTCTACATTCCTTTTTTGATTTCATCCATCTTGTATGGGTAACGTTACTCCTTGCCCATTGCCACGGCTTCCTCCAGTGATGGGTAATGCTCCTGGAACTGTTCTAATATGTCGCTGTATTTGCTTTGCAGCATCTCCCAATCTATGTTTTCTACTACCTCTACGGTCGTATACTCATGTTTCACTGTTGGTAACAATTCCATCTCGTCAACAGTTGAAGCAAAGAAGTCTCTGGTCTTACTTTTAGCCATTGCTGTTCTTCCTCTGTTGCATGTTCAAAAACTAGGCAAGCACATGCCCAGTGTACGTGAATTGTCATGTGATATGCATTTTCAGGCCTGTTTGCATGGATGGAGGTTATTTCTGAAATGGTGCTGAAATGCGTAAAGTGTACGGAGATTGTTTTCATTTTAAAACACTGTCGGGCGTAACCTTGGTAGCCAAAATAACTAAGTAATAGTGCTTCAAGGAAATTCATTGGAAAACCAGAAAAAATGTACATGACAATAAGATATGAATACTTCCCCATGGCAAAGATATTGCCTTCAAAAAGGGTCAGAATACCCTGACAGAAGAAGAATCAGCTCCTCCACTGATGTAGCATTTGATATGTACCACTGATCTGAGCAATCTCTAAACAATGGTCAAAGTTTGACCAACTTAAGTGACAAGAAAGAACAGGACTCTGATGTCCCAATGAACTAAGCCAGTGTTGCTGCCTGCAGGCTGAAAAGCAAAGCTGTTTAAGCCTTAAAGAAGAACACACACACAGTGTACTACTCACCCCGGCCCATACACAGAAGGCCAAAGATTGAGAAAGACAAGGATTTAGAAGGATAGATAAAGAAAAGAATGATGCTCTCCAGTAAAGAGAGGAAACAAAGGCTGAGTGGGAGAGAGGGTATGAGATAAAGACAGACAGAAGCCCGTCATGGAGTGGTCCATGGGTGCCAGAGCTGCTCAGGATTGTAGCCTTTGAAAGGCATAGAAGTGATGGCAGCTGTTTGGCCTCCTAATCAAGGTACACTAGGCTTGGGCCTCCTCCAAACACTCTGATGTAAAGCTGATGAAAATTTTGACAGTGCCACATAGATGACAAAGACGAGGAAAATACACCCACCTACACGAGCCCATACACCTACACACCGCAGGCCTCCCTAATGAAAGCCCAAATCTGCTGTGATCTTTGAATTCATTTGGCTTTATGAATTCAAGATGCAGGATGATGACATAATTGTGAAAACCTTTTACATGCAAATGACATTGTGTCCGTGGCGATTGTGGTACTTATGCTTATTTATGGGGTGTCTTGTTTTTCCCTTTGTGTGTGTGTGTGTGTGTGTTTACGCAGGTATGAAGCAGCACAATGACCATGGTACTCAGTATCGTTCGGCCATTTACACATCCAACCCCACTCAACAGGAGCTTGCATTGAAGAGCAAAGTGGCCTTCCAGCAGGTATAATACCCCCACATACATCAGAAGGTTTCATTATGACACTTACTCAAGCATGGTGTTGCATATAAGCGAACCATGTGTGAAGTAAGGTAGAACATCTGTCGGAAAAGTGTGAATAATGGTTAACATTTTTTGCGATTTGCTGTTCAATGTTGAGGCGTAACATGAGATGCTTTGCCAGAACTTCACACACATCAGTCCTTGTTGTGCAGTAACTTTCAAATAGTAGATGTTTGTGTTTTGTATTATGTCTGTAACAAAATGAAAAAGAGCAAAACAGTTTTTCATCATTTCAAATAAGTATTTTGGCCGTTAGCAGGCCTAAGCTGGAGTTTGGGGTTGTCCCAGTTATTTGAATAAGAATTAAAAGCCAGTCTCTGGAGTGGTGACCTCTTAAGAGTTTGATGCTGTTTAGCCAAGCAAAGCCACCTCTGTTGACTTGATCCCCATCTACATCCAATCGAGGACATCCTTTTTCCTCGAACTGAAAGAGAAGAAGAGGGTCGATAGGTCATCAAAACTCATTTCTAAAGCTCGTCCATTCAATGGCACACGCGTCCTTCTTTTGTTCATCTGTCCATCTGTCCATGCGTCCCTCCATTAGTCCGTCTATCCGTTGATCCCTGCATCACTTCGGTTTGTTTGTCTCTCTAAATTGTATTCATGGACAAGCTGGCAGGGGGCAGAGGGGAGCGAATTATGATCGTCATGGTAACTCAGAGGTCCCGGGGTCAGCAGTCACGGGCCAGGGGACCGTTCGTGTTGCCGTGGCGACAACCTCCCAACCTTGGCCTTGGGCTGGGGTCAGAGGTGAAAGAGGAGTGGCAGCTGAGACCTGGAAGGTAGTGAATCGGAAAGGGGGAAGGGAAAGCAGAGAAGAAAAGGAGGGAGGCAATCAGATCAGAGGGCCATGACTGACTGAATGACAGGCTATCAACTGACGGTGACCTCCCACACAGATGCACACACACACACACACACACACAATAATTGGAAGTGTAGGGCCAAGATATGTCAATCACAGATGGTAATAAGAAAAATACATTTTAAGTCATAAAGTCCATTCTTGACCTTGGAAAGAGCGGCTGATAGAATAATCTCACAGAAAGTCCATTTTGTATCTGTTCTGGAGCTTTCAGTCATATTGCATGGTCTTCATCAGCAGGAAGGCGTTTACCACATTTCCACTGAATTATAGTTGTTCAGATTTCCATTTTTTTCTGAGCACTATTAAAACTTATCATCGGTTTTGTCTTGAAAGTTGAGTTTTTAAAGTTCTTTACTGACCATGGAAACAGCAGTTGATAAACTAATCTCACCTCCTATTAGGTGTTATTTAATACTGTCTCAGTAACGTGCCAATTTCAATAAATTCCCTGAAAGAAATGGAAATTTGGACATCTACAATTCTGTAACAACTAAGCAAACTCCATCTGCTGATGAAGATTGTGTGACTAAAAGCTCCAGAGCAGCAACTAAATGGACCTTGAGGTGAGAGTGTTTTGTCAAACAGTGAAGAAAAAGGTATACTGTGCTGGATTAAAAAACAAATGTGAAGATTCATACATTCATCTCATGCGTACTCATATGTTGGGCACATTGTGTCATGCACACAAGCATGTGCCGAACCCTCATGGGTTTACAAGACATTACAGTATTGTTGCAGTGATCAGTCTGAAGTACATGTTATTCTCCTGCTCACTACCCAAACAAAATACTTGACCTTGTATCCCAGGCCTGGCAAACAAAGTCTGCCAAAAAATGGTCATCCAGCCAAAAGAAAAAAACATAAATGGAGGTAATTTTACTTAAAAGTATGTCCCTTATGTCTTCAAATGCAGGACAGTAAAACAAAGAATGAACCTCATTCTCAATTTCACCTGTTACACAACAAAGTCTGTCGTCCTCTGGAGTGGCATTAAACCTACCAGCCTCTCAGGCTAATGGTAATGTTCCTGAGCTAGAAGTGTGTGGCGGTGCAGAGACTCTGCCCTCGATCTGTATTTTCTTAGTTTCTTCTTAGGGGTTCTCTACAATGATGTTGTAGGGAATACAGTAGCATGCAGGTGAGGTCAGAAAAAGCTAGCAACCAGGTTTAGCGGCATGCATCCAAGAGAGAGCTATGAAAATTTTAAATCTAGGGTTGGCTTTCACTTGCACTCGTGGTATTGTTTACATATAACTACCAGTTCCTGTTGTATAAATAGTAGTGAACCTTTAAAAATATTTTTGGCAAAATAAAGTTCACAATGCAGTGCACAAATACACTCACTGGCCACTTTATTAGGCACACATGTTCAACTGCTTTGTTAACGCAAATAGATGGCAAATGGACCTGCACTTGTAGAGCACCTTTCTAGTCATTTGACCACTCAAAAAGCTTTTTACACTATGGGTCACATTCACACACATGTTCGTACACTAGTGGCCGAGGCTACCATACAAGGTGCCACCTGCTACTCAGTTTTTCAACACACTTACACACCGATGGAACAGCCATTGGGAGCATTTCGGGATTCAAGGATACTTCGACATGCAGACTGGGGGAGCTGGGGATTGGACTGCTGATCTTCTGAGTAGAGGACAACCCGCTCTACCTCTGAGCCGCAGCTAATAGCTAATGGGCCAATCACGTGGCAGCAACTCAATGCATTTAGGGCTTGTAGACATGGTCAAGACGACCTGCTGAAGTTCAAACTGAGCACCAGAATGGAGAAGAAAGGTGATTTAAGTGACTTTGAACATGGCTGGTCTAAGTATTTCAGAAACTGCTTATCTACTGGGATTTTCACGCACAACCATCTCTAGTGTTTACAGAGGAGGGCCCGAGGAGAATGGCCAGACTGGTTCAAGATGGTAGAAAGGCAACAGTGACTCAAATAACCACTTATTATAACCAAGGTCTGCAGAAGACCATCTCTGAACCAACAACACGTCCAACCTTGAAGCAGATGGGCTACAGCAGCAGCAGACCACCCCAGGTGCCACTCCTGTCAGCTAACAACAGGAAACTGAGGCTACAGTTCACACAGGCTCACCAAAACTGGACAATAGAAGATTGGAAAAACATTGCCTGGTCTGATGAGTCTGGATTTCTGCTGCAACATTCAGATGGTAGGGTCAGAATTTGGTGTAAACAANCAGATCTCAATCCAATAGAGCACCTATGGGATGTGGTGGAACGGGAGATTCACATCATGGATGTGCAGCCGACAAATCTGCAGCAACTGTGTGATGCTATCATGTCAATATGGACCAAGATCTCTGAGGAATGTTTCCAGCACCTTGTTGAATCTATGTCATGAAGAATTAAGGCAGTTCTGAAGGCAAAATGGGTCCAACCCGGTACTATCAAGGTGTACCTAATAAAGTGGCCTGTGAGTGTGTAAGCAAAAACAACAAATAAAGTCCAGTTTTTAGTGCAGGTGAAATTCCAACTGATGACATTTTTTTATTAAGTAATGTTTTCTGAAAATAACAATATACCTCATGTCTAGCTGAGACATGCAATGACTGCGTTATAAGCCTGTGAATAACGGTGTGAAAACCAAGCAGAAACAGCCAATGGTTCAGTGGGTTCATGTTACGGCACAAAAAAGGTCGTTATATCAAACATTTTCATCTTGTCACCTCCGTGCCAGAGAGAGGCTGAGAGCCTCAACCCAGTTTACAGCCGACACTCAAAAAAACACACCCATTTACGAACATCCTGAGGAGAAACAGCACTCAGACTCTTCCCTCCTTCTCCCCTTCTCTCTCCCCACCGACGCTGCTGACACCACCGATCTGTCAACCACTTCAGTGGCACCCCAGTTTCATCTGAGGGCCACTGGGACACATATCTTCTCAAAGCAGCTGACACGCTCTGAACCAAAATGGCAGCTTCCTGCCCTGAAATGGTTGCCTTGCCGCATTGATGCTGAGTCTCAAGAACGCCCTGGCTTGAAAATGGCATCTCTACAGAGGAAGGGCTTGTTGTGTGTGTCCGTCTGTGCGCGTGAGGTTGTGTGTGTGTGTGTTTTATCCTAAAAGGCCAACGTTCTCTTATCGGGAGAAGTGAGTGCATGTTCGGTAGAGTGACAAGAGCGAGTGGGTGGAGGCGATCCAAGACGATCGGAGATAAGACAGGCATCACAAAATCCAAATTCCACCCCACTGCCAGCCCGTGACTCACACACACACACTCACATGTACGTACAGACACACACAGAGACATACATTTGGCACATACACGCACAGCCCAATGAATAATTAACCCATACGAAGAGTCTCTTCTGCAGGGCTTTCAGTTTCTTAACTTCAGCATTGGGGGGGGGCGAGGGGGGGTGAGGGAGAGTGAGGCAGAAAAGCTTGTTTAAGCGCGAGAGCAGAGAGGGGGAGGAGAGGGAGGGGGAAGGGAGAGGGGAGAGGAGAAGGGGGTTCTCTATAATGAAATTTGAAATTTGCAGAACATCAAAGGCTTCTGTAGCCAAGCCGCTGTGGCAGCAGAGCAGAGAGGAGGAGTGCATCTCTTTCTCTCCCTCTGTCTCCCCTGTCTCTCTCCCTCTCTTTCCCCTTCTCTGTTTCTCTCTATCCCTCCCTCTCTGCTAAAATGTGTCTCCCCAGAGCTGAGTGGGGGGGGGGGTGAGCGAAGGGTGAGAGCGAAGGGATGGGAAGAGTTGATTAGGAGGAGAGTGCGGGGCAGTGGTGGTGGTGGGGGTGGGTTCGAGATGGGTTAGGGTTTGGAGAGAAAAACGGAAGAACGGGGATTCTATATATATATATATATATATATATATATATCTGTGCGTGTGTGTGTGTGTGAGAGAGAGTGTGTGTGCATGTATGAACAATAGGTTTTATCAAGCCAGCCTGAATATTGCGTGTGAGCGCGCACATGCATGTGCGTAGGGCCTTGGAGGGGTGAGTGTGCCCTCTGATAAGGCATCCTAACTTAATGAGCTTGAAAGGGGGAAGCAAAGGAGGGGTGCACAGGGGTTCAGATGATGGCTGGAAAAAAAAAAAAGAGGGGATCGTTCGGGGCTAGGAGTCTTGGGGAGAAGCCCGGGGGTTGCTAAAACGGGGCACAGCATCAGCAGGTTTCGTAATCGGGCTTCAAGTCACACAAGCCTCACGTCTCTCATTTTGGAAAGTCTTCAAAAGTCAGATTTACCCTTCCAGCTATTCCCCAGCTCCCGCATTTTATAGTCTGCCTGTGCGTTACATGAAAATCTTTTTGCTGAAGTGATCGATGGCAACGAGACGTCTTTCGTACGTAACCACAAGGCAGTATTGGCTAAGATTTAACCGTTAATAAAAAATTGTAAGAGGTGTATTTTTCACAATAACTTTTGTTTTTTAATCGCCAGAAGGTAAGTGTCCATCCCTCGGTGAGGTATTGATGTTGAGATATTGAGTACAGTGAAGCTGAAATGTTAAAAGGGCGATCGCTTTTCACGAGAACGCAGGGATGAGCCTCTGCGTTTTTTTCGGTCTTCAGATGTTGAGCTACTTGTTGTCTGCCCTGGAAAAAAAACAACAACAACAACAAAAAGAAAAACAACGTAGGAGCGCGCACCGCCTCGCTCCGAGACTGAAGTGTGTGCATCCTCTCTCCCTCTCAAAATGTAGGAGTGTTGGCTTCCTCGCTCACAAAATGTAGGAGCGCTCGCTGAAGATTAGAGCCCAGCTAAAATGGATGCCTGACCCGCGCTGAGGAAGAGAAAGAGATGAACAGAGCAGGGCAGGAGGGGGTGGGGGGGTGAAACTCTTCATCCTCTGTGCATAGACAAACGCACAGAGGGAATGCACATCTTTTTGCTCACACACACGCAGTGATGAATGTTTTACATATATGGCATTTTTCAGAACCTCACAGAGGCATATTATACCACTCTTTCACTGTCTTTTCTCTCTTTCAGACTATTTTTTTTTCACCACCTCACTACAGTCTGTTTTCATTCTGTCAGCCTCTGGATAATCTCCCATGCTCTCCTCTCTCCTCTACCTCCCTCCATCTCTCCCCTGCGTGTCTCTGCACCATCCCCGTGTCTCTTTCTCTCCCCGTCTGTCTTCCTCCTCCGTCCTCTCTCCATCACTCCCGCTCCGTCTCTCTCTCTCTCTCCCCGAGGTCATCGGGGGCAAGCGTGGTGCCGCGGACTAGTCGATAAGTATCATGTCAGCCTCCTTCATGTGTTTTCAAGCAGAGCCACGGTCTATCTGTTATCAGCATTGTACCGCGGAGCAAGCTTTGCTTTCGGCGGTACTCAAAGTGTATTTACATTTTGAAGATGTTGAAGGGCTTTTTGTGCTCCAGCGTTCAGGTGTGCAGCTGCGGTTGAACGTTACACTGCTTTTAGGTCTGTGCAAAGGAGACGGAGAGTTTGCAGTAACATGCAAACCATCTGTTGTCTTTAGACTCTAAAAATCAAGTAACATGTAGGTAAAGTGCTTTATTTAAGTACAACTTTAGGTCCTTGTATTTCTACTTCATACTCCACTAAAGTCCGTGGGAATCTTTTATTTTGCGACATTTTTTGGCACCTATAGTGACGAGTTAAAATCAATATTTTACATACAGAACATGCGATCAGCTTATAAAATAATATTCAATAAAGTAGGTTAAATTTTGCTTCATCTAGACCAGCTACAACATTGAATGCTGCTTACACAATAATGCATCAACAATAATGCCCAGTAATTCAGTAACATAACATCTGTCCACCGTCACTGGATTGCCTGATGAGAACTTTTGTACTTCCTTGCAAGTAAATGCAAGTGTTGAAGGGCTTTTTGTGCTCCAGCGTTCAGGTGTGCAGCTGTGGCTGAACGTTACACTGCTTTTAGGTCTGTGCAAATGAGATTGAGGGTTTTTAGTAATGTGTAAACCATCTGTTGTCTTTAGACTCTGAAAAATAAGTATTATTAAGGTAATAAGCTCTTTATTTAAGTACAAATTTAGGTACTTGTTCTGAAGTATTTCTGTTTTATTTGTACTTTATACTCGTACTCCACTAAATTCACAGGGAATTTTTTTGTTTATGCCATTTTTTGGCAGCTATAGTGATTAGTTAAAGGTCAATATTTTGCAAATAGAACATGCGATCAGCTTATAGAATAATATGCAATAAAGTATTTGAAACTTGCCTCATCTAGACCAGCTAAAACATTAACTTACACAGTAATGCCCAACAATTCAGTAACATAACACCTACACAGCCGTCACTCGATTGCCTGATGAGTACTTTTGTACTTCTACGCAAGTAAAATTATGATTGTAGAGCTAAGTAATTGTAATGCAGTGTTTTTTTAAACAAGTGTGTTTATTGGCTTTTTAATATACTACAAATTTTACATCAAAAACAAGTAAGGTACGAAATAGAACATTCACAGTAAGGCATCTTCTTAGCAACAACTGTTACGACGGGGCAACACAGTAAGTACTTTCCCTAACCCTATACAAATACTGAGAGATGTAAAGAAAGAAAGAGGAACAAAAAAAAAAGCACATAACTATTTTGCATTCAATAGATTAAGACAAGTAGACTTTTGTAGCCTTCTCTCTCTCTAGAAGTGTCTTAAAACGTCCCCATATCTTATCAGAAATAGAGTATTTACCCTTAATTGTAAAGGTAAGCCAGGCTCGTAAATTTGGTCTCATAGTGGATTTCCAGAATCTGGCTCGTAGTGTTCTTATCTGCCTTGCATAGTTTACAATTTATGGGGGGAAAAAAAGGATACACAGTTTGGGGTGTTCAGACAACTTAACACCTGTGACATGTGAAAAGATTTCCAAAACCTCAATCCAGAATTTGGGCAGTCCCATAGGCAATGAAATGCCGTGCCCTTTATTCCACATTAATACATATTGCAGAGGTATTGGGATTGAATTTATTAAACATGGTTGGAGCTACATATATTCTCAATATCTACCTATATCGCAGCAATTTAAAATGGGTGTTTATGTCCCTTAACCAAGATAACGTTTTTTAAGTCCTCACACCATGCAGGTCTTTTCATTTCTGAGGAGCTCTTGGAGCCGTCCATGATTGTTTAATGCAGTGTTTTACTTTGAGGCTTTACAATTTAGCTCGCACTAAAACATCTCAACACTCCTTCCACCACTGCTATATTATTAAATTTACATTGTAGACCTTGTAAAACACGCTTTGGCACTACTGCACTTAATTAGGGTAATGCCAATAAAGCAGATTTTAATATGCAATCAAGACTGAGATGAGGACACCCAAAGAAAATTAACAAGGCGACACAGGAGAGGAGCTATGGTAAAAAGGCGGTAACCACACACTGGTAACAGGAGTGGACTAAGGGATGATTACATAAATCACCGAATTGAGGTCATATCCCTCTTCAAATGTCTTCACCATGAGTCATCGGGTGTCACAAACTCTATGTCAATGCGCGTCTCTTCCCCACCACTCTGCAGCCGTAGGCCTTCCGAGGGAAAAAACAGAGAGAGACAAGACAGTGGGGTAGGACGAGAGGAGAGAGTACATTTTTTTCCTTTCCTCCTCCTCCTCCTCCTCCTTCTCCTCTGGCTCCTCCACCTCCACCCTCTCTCTCGGGGTGTCACGTCCTATTTGTGTCCCGAGGCCGTCTCTCTGGCGATGGTGATGGCGAGAGGGGGCTCTCTCGCTTGGCTGGAGAGCAGGGAGGACTTGGTAGCACGAAGCGGTGGTCTGTGCTCACATGGGAGAGAGATAGAGAGAGTGAGAGTCAGGAAGGAGGAGAGGGAGAGAGATGCACCCGTTCAGCCATGCCTTTGACAGGGGAGTCTTTCCGACAGGCGTGAAGAAAGGAAGGGCTGACTGGGCTGAGTGAGCTCAGCCCCGCACACACACACAAACATGTTTTTGTCACTTAGGAGGACATTGCATTGACTTGCGTTCATTCCTTGGCGAATTTAACCATAAGCAGGGGTACATACCGAATCCCAGGCTCAACCGGAACCAAAAAACGAGCCTTAACGCCGAAATTTAAAGGTTTACATCGCGGGGACCCACATTGTGTCGTCGAATGGAACGCACGTCCCCATAGTGTGGCTGTGTGATGTGATTTGTGTCCCCATGGTTATATAAATACACACTAACACCCTGATCTATACCTAACGTGTCCTGCAATCATGACCCTCTGTACCAGTCCTCACACACACACAAACACACACATATACACAAAGTCATACACAGGCACAGATGAACACATTACTCTCCCTCCACCCTTTAAACTCCACCAGCATCAAAATGCACAACTTGAGGACCTCTCGTTTGCTCTTCCTCTCTAGAAATTTCCCTCCTCCATCTTTGGCGTTTTTACATGCTACATCCTTCCCTCCATTCCTCCGCTGCTGCTGCAGTGAGAGAGAGAGCGAGAGCGAAGCCACATAAGGTTATACACAGTGGCGTGACGCCATGCATTCTGATTTATAGATCTAAAATGGCCGCCGTGTTGTGACTGCTGTAGAGGGCTGGATGGAGAGCGAGGGAGTCGCGCGGGGGTGTCAGGGCGGGGGTGTACGTTTGCTTGGAATAGCAGACCTTTTCTTGGACACTGTGTTCTCCTCTTGCCCTGGAGGGGTTTGCTACTACAGTGGTTTGGTGATGATGAGTGATTAATTAGGCCATGATGTACAAAGCTTCCATGCTTGTGTCGGCTGCTTCACTACAATGCTGTTGGATATAGGCAGGGAGATAGGGAAAAAAAAAAAAAAAAAAAAAGGTTCTCCTGTGTCAGACTGCACACAGTGTGCATTTGAAAGGTAAATATGTCGGTGCTTGTGGGCTGGTGTTCTGGCTGTAGTTTGGTTTGTGGACGTTGGGTCCTTCCTGCAGGGAGATTAGAGCCCTCACATTGTAGCGGCAGCCACTGAGGACTTAGAGGTCAGCCGCTGCCTCAGCCTCTCTGTTGGGCGCAGAGCTTTGATTTACTGACTCCACTGCATCACCTCCAGCGCACACACACACACAGATACACACACGTACACACACAGCTGGTACCACACTGCCTCCATGTGGAGAAGATGATAAACTACCCCGCTGCCCTTCACTGACATTATTCCCTCTTATTATAAATTAGTGGTGATACTTTTTTATATACGTCTTCCTCTTACATGCTTAATCCCAGATGACTTAAAAGTAACCTTCTCTGTCCAAAATAAAAAAATTCCATTCAGTTGTTTAGCTCAGTTACAACATCATCAAAAGATATGCAGTTACACACGTAGCATACACGACTCAGTTTGGTTTTAATTCAGGTGCTAGAAACAGCAACTCTGTCATTTATAAACTGGCAAATATAAGTACAAAAACTTAAGCAAATCAAACATGAATTAATTTGCATACAATTTAGGTTTTGGATTATTCAATAAATTCAGTTATCAACCAAAAATGCCAAAAATTTCTTTGGTTCCAGCTTGTGACAGGCATTTCTCACTATTTTGTGACATTTTATAGACAAACTGAATCAACTCCAATCCATCAAAATTATAGGTAGATTTATAGATAATGAAAACGTTCGTTGATCAACAGCTGAGATTTCAAGAGTGGGAAGGTTCACAATTAACAGTCACATGTAGGGGACAAATTAAAGTAAATAATCTGAATGAATAAATAAACATAACAATTTTAGATGCCTCTGCACAGGTCACAAGAGGCCACTAAATGGTTTTATGAATATGAAAATGGAGTGAATAATATACTAATGTCTTTTGCATTTAGCCCAGATGAGGTTTGTGTTGATCCAGTCCCTTAAGGCTTTCACCTGTCGCCTTTTTCGCGGCCAAAAATTTGCACCTGAACACACCTTGAGGACTACAGCCAACTACGGTAGTCTACAGTAGTCTGTATTTCTGATTCAAAAAGGATCATCCGAAGACTGACAGAACGGATTCAAGACACTAGTTAGCAGTTAGCATATAAACAACACAACTCGGTGTTGAAAGAATAAAGAGTATTTACCATGTGCTAGCAATCAATAGCACTAACAGTTACAATCTGCTTGAGAAAACATAATCTTACCTCACTTCCATTTCTCCTCATGCACTGAGCTGAACTGCCAGTCAGAGCGACTTCATTTACCGAGGGGCTCTGCTATCTACGACGCCGATTGAACATGCTGAATCGCCTTTAAAAAAAGCAGATAATGGCTGACTATTGAGAACAGTGTGGGACACACCGCAAGAACTGGGGCCGGGATCGACAAGCTTTACTATCAGAAGAGCCTTTTTTGACCAGAAATAATCATTTTATAAATCATCTGGTGCCTTAAAACATGTTTGAACCTTGTAATGATGGTAACACAGCCTATGAAGTCTTGATTAGACAATCATTATTACTAATAGGTCTAAATGAGCAATCATTAATATGTTTTACTAGGTGGTAGCTACTCTGCAGCGGACTACTAATGATTATTTGGAACTTTAACTTTGCAGAGTTGGTGGTGAAAGCAAATGAAGTTGTCCACACACTATTAAAATTTTCTCTTCCCCTTTCGAGACTTTTTTTTTATTTATTTAACCTTTATTTAACCTGCAAGTCCCATTGAGACCTGGCTGAGGTAGCAGCCAATCAAAACACATTCAAAATGCAACAAATAGAACATATAATACAAAAATCCACAATGAAACAATAACTATTCAAACACAGTGGCCTCTCAAGAAAAACAAGCACATGTTTCTGTCACCACATTCTTTATGATGCCCTTAAATTCATCGATGGATATAAGTGTTTGTAGTATTAGATCTTTTTACAGATTGTTCCATGTCCAAAGGTGCACAGTAGGAGGATGCAGTTTTCCCCAGATCTGTTAAAACTAAGGGTACATTTAAAAGCAACCACTTGGAGGAGTGTAGCTGGTAACTAACAGAGCTGAGACATCGAAGGGAGAACAGGTAGGCTGGAAGTTTGCCCTATATTGCTTTTTGGAGAAAAATATACCAGTGCTGTTGTCTGCGAATGGTCAGTGATGTTCACTTTGGAATCATAGCTAGCCTAGCTAGATTTAAGACTAGCCACTTCTGTTAAGGTTTGGCCAAAATAGGAAGAAAAGGCGCCAGGCTGTAGATGTTTGAAGCACATGAAATATTTAATTATTTAAATTTGGTGCATACTGTAAGTGCAGAATTTGTTTGGGCTAAAACAATGATAAATGAACATGTTAAAAAAAAATTGCCAGTAGTTTTTTTCCATACGATTTTTTGTCAAAGCCACAGGGAGATGCAGGAGAGGGGCTAAAGAGCTGCATGTGGCTCCAGAGCGAAGGTTGCTACCCCTAACCTAGGGCATCAGATGCTCATCATCAGCAGTGACCGACAGCCAGCCTTTGGCTTGGTGTGACAGGGCCCCTTACAAAGACATTTGTTAATTTGTTCTCCAGTGTTGACATGTTATCATATTAGCAAACAGCTAACCCAGCAGACACAGAACATTTTGACTAATAAGGAGTCATGTGTCTATCCAACTGGTGCATATAAGGCCAATATTGACACTACTTTTACTGTATATCTGTTTAGGTTTCTACTCCTGTGGGTAAGATCTGACTTTTTAGTAGCTAAATGTTCCACTGTGTTCACCAGCTTTGTCGGTGTGCCATCTGGTGCTGGGCAGGTAGCATACAGTGGGTTTATCAGAGCTTTTCCACTGAAAATAGCTGCACGCTGCTGCTGGGAACGAGGTTAATGAGAGCAGAGAGAGTGAACCAAAGCAGTGACACTGTGGTCCATAAAAACAAAACAATGACCCAAAGGATTGTAAAGTTGGGTAATTATTTCTGTGGGTTAATCCCTACGGGCAACTTCTTCTACATTATACACAAGTTAAGCCATTGAATATATAAAGATATTGATTAATGCAGCTTTAAAATGGCAATTTTTTAGTGTTTTTCATTAAATTTCAGCAAGAATATGACCGTTGTGAACAAGAAGAGCATGGCAGTTCAGCAATGCAAATGTGGATGATGCTGCAACGTGACATTTTGGTGCTTTTTTCCTGCCTTGAAAACTTACAATCCTTCCTAACCTCTATGAATTCAAGTGGAGTTTTATCACCTTAAGAAGAATGAAGTCTCCCTTCCTTAAATTCCCCAACAGTATCCATGACAATATCATGCCGAAACGAGACGTATGCAGAAGCTAATAGGAACACGTTGAGCCAGATTTGGATACATTCAGCTTCTGTTTCATGGTGCTTGCTGAGCCCTGCCAATTGACGCCCCCATAAAGCAAAGCTCCTCGGTGCTGCACACAGTTCTGAGGTGTAGCGCGCTACATGCAAGCTACTTGTTGCCCACAGACACTCCCAGCGCACCTCGAACTTGTTGTTTTGTCAGCTCTCAGGAGCACTGATCTAGAGAGGACCGAGTGCTTGTATTATTAGATAGAGAAAACCACTCAGCTCAGCAGGTATTTGATATATCTGTCAGAGGTGTTTAGTGTGTGTGTGTGCATGTGTGTCTATGTGAACAACTTTTTTTTATTTTGGAGTGTGTTTGAAGCCTTTTCTCAAGGTGTTTAGAAAAGTGTAAGTATGAAAGTGTCTTAAGGAGTTCTCAAAGAGAGCGGATACTCTTTGATGCTTTGTCCCACAGAGAGAGCCACAGAGGCAAGCTGCACTACTGAAAGAAAAGAGATGTTCCTTTCTTCTGTCACTCAATCACCCTGCTTTCTAGCTGAGGAGCAAAAACCCTTTACTGTATTAGCGAGAGGTATTGAAAGTTCACATCCAATACACCACAGAATAAAACAACCATTTAAAGAGGTGTGTTCATTTTGAGGAAGTTAGAGGAAACCGAGAAAGTAGTGCTGAATGTATGTCACGACTGAGGCGATGGAGACGGGCTACGGCGCATGAACACATGAAGATGCGGCACGTTAGGAGTGTTTTCCTCACAGATAGGGCTGTTTAATGTGATCTCTGCTGTTTGTCAAGGAATGGAGTAGTTCTATCTCCAAATTTGAGTGAACACCTCATAAACCTAACCTCATAATCAAAGTCATCTCACTGTGTATGACGTGCATAGAAAATACATTTACACATGATTGTCCACGAGTGAGGGTAGAATGGAGCGTGAGATGGATGGGCGGTTTGGTGCGGCTTCTACAGTGATGCAGGCGCTGCGCTGGTCTGTCATGGTGAAGAAGGCGAAGCTTTCGATTTACTGGTCCATCTACGTCCTAGCCCTCACCTATGGTCATGAGCTCTGGGTAGTGACCGAAAGAATGAGATCGGAGATACAAGCGGCCGAAATGAGTTTCCTCCGTGGGGTGGCTGGGCTCAGCTTTCGAGATAGTCCGAGGAGCTCAGACATCCGGAGGGAGCTCCAAGTAGAGCTGCTGCTCCTTCGCGTCAAAAGGGGTCAGTTCAGGTGGTTCTGGCATCTGATCAGGATGCCTCCTGGGTGCCTCCCGCTGGTAGGAGGTCCAAGGACAGACCCAGAACACACTGGAGGGATTACATATCTCATCTGGCCTGGGAATGCCTTGGGGTCCACCAGGAGGAGCTGGAAAGTGTTGCCGGGGAGAGGGACATCTGGGGTGCCTTGCTCGGCTCGGCCTGCTGCCCCCACAACCCGCCCCTTGAGAAGTGTGTGAAAATGAATGAATGTTCATAGTTTATTTTTGATCAATTGCAAATTAATAGCATATTTTTAATCTGTTCTAAATGTACCTGAAAGGGATACTTTTCAAGTTTTTAATATGCTTATCAACATGGGAGTGGACAAATGTAGCGTCCAACTACACTTGTAAAGGTTGACTAAACATTCCCCATTTTGTAAACAGCTTGATGCACTCGGCGGTAACTCAATTTACATCGTCAGTAAATGCAAATAACTTTGGTCTTGCCGAAAGAATCATGTGGCAGGGCTTTGAAGCTGAACTTTCTTTATCTATCTCTGCTCACGGAGGGTTTGTTTCTGCTCACCGTCTATAGTGTCTCAGCAGTTTCCTGATTTCCCAAACGAATGGGCCGAGGGTTAGAATTACACGCGTTAACTTTGAAAGCCCTAGCAGTAACATTTGTGGATTATGTTTGTGTTTTGTCTCTATAGGAGTTGGATAAAAAAGGCCTTGGTAGCATCACCACAGAGATCATGGAGGACCAGACCTTTTACTACGCTGAGGACTATCACCAGCAGTACCTCAAGAAGGTACCCAATGGCTACTGTGGCCTCAAAGGCACCGGAGTGTCTTGCCCCATCGGAGCCGGGAAGGAAGAACTGTGAAGGATGTGTGGTGAGAAAGAAACAGATGAGGATTCTTTAAGGCTTATATGTTGTTTTTAATCTTAATCATAATCATTTTTAAAAGTATTTGATGCACTTGCTAAAAAGATTCACTTCCATTGTATGATTTAGTATAATATAAAAACATATCAGTCACATTGCAAATATACATTTCTAAGCCTCAGGGAATTTTTCAATCAAAACCTCTACATGTGATTTTTATGTCTGATCAGCCTTGGAGAATGAATTTAGCGTCAGAATCAACTTTGTGGGCCAAGTATGTGTACACATAAAGAGAACTTGACTAGATACACAGCTTAAAACAAGGACATACATAGACATTTGACATATATAGAGAAAAGTATTTATATATTCATAGATCAGCCACAGCATAAACCACTGACAGGTGACATGAATAACATTGATCATCTCGTTACAATGCGATGTTCTGCTGGGAAGCCTTGGGTTTTGGCATTCATGTGGATGCTACTTGACACGAACCACCTTCCCAAACACTGGTGCAGACCAAGTACACCTCGTCATGGCAACAGCACTCCCCGATAGCTTTGAACCCAATACCACAAAAAACTGCTCAGGAATGGCCGAACGAACGTGACAAAGAGCTCAAGGTGTCAACCTGGCCTTGAAATTCCCTAGACCCCAATCTGGTTGAGTATCCGTGGGACGGTATCCCAGAGGTCAGAGCCAAGTCCAATCCACAGGTAGGCGTCTCACCTGTCGAAGCATAGGAACAGGACCTCTGGGGCTATCCTGTGGTGTCTGGCAGTGGGGCGTTGGTGGCAAATCCTTTGAGTCCTGTGGGTTGTGAATTAGGGTACTGGCATGCCCCACGGATGCTTGAATAGCTTAGGATCTGGGGAATCTAGAGGCCAGGTCAATTCCTTGAGCTCTTTGTCTCATTCCTTGGGCCGGTGCTGTTGCCATGAGGGGCTGGACTTGGTCTACATCGGTGTCTGGGTGTGTGGTGCACATAAAACTATGAAATTTGTAAAAACTAAGACAGTCGTCTCTTAGATAGTTTTCTGTACAACACCTGTGAGACACAAAGACAATTCAAAGTGCTTTACATTAGACATAAAATGTATTTGAACAGTATATAAAAGACAATCAGAAGCTAAATGAAAAGAGCAGTAATCTTGAAGATGCAGTGTAGCTGTAGTAGTAGTGGTCTGATGGACTGCAGTAACAAGCTTTCTCCACAGGGTGGCAATGTTTCTCAAAGAACATAGTGGAGAGTAAATGCATCCCATTTAATGTGACAGATTGGAGCTAAGACACCATGTGAAATGTTTGTATTCCATTGTTAGTTGATTTTCTTTCACCGTATAACCAGAACACTGTGATAGAGCTCACACTTTACTGTCAGAGTAACAATACTTAAGATGTATTAAATGCTTAAATGCAGATTTTAATATGCTGAGTAGCTTAGTCAAACAAACACACTAATGCCTGCTTGAATTTAATGCAATCGTATAATTTTTAATTTACTCTGAATAACTGATGTGAATGATTTACCTTCAATCAGAACACAGCCTTTTATTTTCTTCATGTATCCCTCTGAAAATAATAAAACATACCTCATCCAGTCTTTTGTTTTTGTGCCGTGCATGTGCTTGTGCGTGTCAGTGTGCTCATGCATGCCCACGCAGCTATATATATTTTAAAGATAAGCCACCTTTGAGATTATTTGTCCCACTTTCTGCCCCGTTTGAGAAGGGACCCTACCAGCAAGGGACACATGGGTATGACTCAGTGTGACACACAAATACACATTCAGAGGCCACTCATTCTGGAACGCAGAATGACACATTGAGGCACTCATGTATGCAATATGATACACACCCCGCAAACCCGTAATTATGTTTAAAAGTCCTATTATGTGTTATATCATTACTGTACGTATCAGAGAGAGCTGAGAAGTTACTTAATCGTGTGCTGTGTTTTTATTTTATTTTATTATTAAACACCTGAAAGTCTATTTTAAAACTGAAAATCACACTCATTGTTGCTCTCCAAAATACAGAGATGATATCTAGAAAAAGCTTTTTGGTCGACCGCAGCAGTGTGATTCACCCCGCTCTCGTTTTTCCCCCTCCCTCTCTGCTATCTCTCTTTCTCTGTCTGTGTGTGCATGTGTCACATCCTGACACCTGTGTGTAGGTGTGGACCAGGGCACAGGTGCAGGTGCAACCTCTCAGGGCCTATTTTAGTATTGGGACAGATATTTTTTGCATGTGTCTGCATGCAGCAACTGTGTATGTGTATGTGTGTGTGTGTCAGGGCATGTGAAGCTGTGGCTTGCTTGATCGAACCGCGCTGAGTGGTATGTGGTTGGGCCAGCTAGCTGTTTTCCAGCGCCCGCCTATGTTTTTGCATGCTGTTGTGTTCTGTTGAGTGTGCGAGAGGAGATAACCTTTTAATAAAGTGATCTTCATTTCCTCGGCTTTGAAGAGAGGATGGCGTGAACGCTCTAATCGCCCGATGAAATCAAGTTTTTCCACCAGCTGCGGTGATGTCTTCTTGACTTCAACAAGAGGTGCCTCAGTGAAGCACGGCATGAGTCTGTTTATTTTTCACCACGTTGCAGAGAAGGCGTTATCACAAGGTTTTGAGTCCATTACATGTAGGAAGAGATTTGCTGTGGGAAATTACGGCATTTAATGCAGACACATTAAAATGACATTTCGAAGTAGCTCCATGGCTAAGTGTAGGTTTTCTGTATATTCCTTTGTAACACATTAAAATGGGGCATGGAAATGCATGGTACTCTCATATACGCATCCATACACAAACACAGTGAAGCAGGGCAGGACAGGAACCAGGCTGTGTGTGCCCTTCAGACAGAGCCTATTGTCTGCAGATGGGCCTTTAATGGCCCCACAGCTGGCCACAAAGAGCATACCGCTCCAGCTCGCTGCTATGCCTCTCACTGGCCTATACTCAGTCACCCTGAAGAGAGGAGGCAGCTCACAGGCAACACCACTGTGTACATGCATGTGATATCTTTTTTAACATACCCTCACAAACATGCATTTTCCTTCTTGTCAAACACTTCTGAAACAGAGAAACCCTCGTCCGACCATTTGAAGAAAAGAATAGGTTGGTAAAGAGTGGGCTGAAACACAAAGAGAGGTGCTGGTTGTTTATCAGAAGTACTCTGCACTCTTACCCACACACACACACATATATAAACACGCGTCCCAACCACTACGTCTAACTCCGTCCTGTACTACCGCCTAATGCAAAAGGCAGCGCCCACGCAAAAGAAACAAACACACCAAGAAGACACCTTGCAGAGACGTGCACCCACACAAATTTCTTGCACTCTGATACGCTCTCTATTGTGTCCTCCTTTTACAGCTTTTCATTTATCTTCCCCTAGACAGCTTTAATAGATCTTACTGTATGGATGTACATACCGGGGTATGTATACATCATTGAAAATAGCATTGTTTTATACCGTTTCCTCTTGCCGCTAAATAATTTGTTTCTTTAGACACCAGCGTGGCATTGTTTGGTGAGCTATATAAATAGAACAATAGCAGAGAGTGGTGTATTCTGGTGCTGTCCTACCAGCTGGAGAATTGTTGTGACTTCTTGTCCTGTTCCTCACATAATTGCTTTTCTAGATTGTAGAGGTAGCAGGCACACAATTGGATATGTGTGTGGGTGTGTGTATCTTCTGTTGCACGTGTGATAGCAGAGGAGGGGGGGAACAGAGCTCGCTTTTCTATATGGCCTGTACATTTCTCCTCATGATGATATGAGAGTTGTGCGCAGGGTTTTTGTTTTTTTTTGCAGATGCCAGATGTGTTTGCATCCCCTCCCTTGCTCTCCCCTTCCCCTCCCCACTCCCCTCTGGTTCCTGCATGGGCGCAGGGTCTCAATCAGAGCATCAGGGCTCCAGGAACCGGAGCACAGCAGTGTCTCTGTGCTGCCCAGAGAAGTGCAGCCTTGTCTGGGTCGGTGCATCTGCAGCCTGGGGGCGAGCCGGGGGAAGAGGGTGAAGCCTGGTGCCCCTGCATGCTGGTTTCACTCGAGGTCTTCTCCGTCGGCGCAGCCTGACCCCTGAACTCTGGGGGAGAGATGCAAGCTTATTCCAGTAGAGCTGATGACACACTGAAACTTTTAGACTGTAACTCTATCCTCAAACTGGTTAGTTTGGTGCCGCAATTGAAAATAAAAACAAACAAAAAAAAAAAGGCAAGCTCAGACATGCTCACGCATACACAGGCGTGTGTTCTTTCCCATAGAGAAAAAGTCACAAGCCTGTTCCTCCTTTCCTCTGGGAATAGCAATGGGTTAAGGGTGGGGGTGGAGGGCAGCACGTGCTGCAGGGCCTAGTTGGCTTGCTAACTGGCCCACTGGCTTTCTGGCTGACGGCCCACACTGTGACACTCTGCACCTGGGAGCCTGTGTGTTGTCAGCCATGCTAGCTAGCTCGAGCTACCACCACATGACACACAGGAAACACAGAAATAACTGCTTAGTGTCTTCAGCACAGTAACCACTTAACTGGGGGTGTTGCTGCTGACAGAGAAGGGTTAAGGAGAGGGGTTGAAGGAGAGTATAAAGACAGAGGAATACTGGTTGGAATGGGACAGGGCGATGGCTTGAGAGTAAGAATAGAAAGCTGGAAAGGAAAGTGAAACACAAAGATGCTACGGCTCTTGCACCTGTGCAGTCTCGTGTCAGAGGAAGATTCCAGCGGCCTTGATTCAGGCTATATGCATTTACATATTCTCTGACAGATGCAGCATATCCTGTTTATCAGCTCATTTTTTTTCATCAAACCCCTACAAAGATGATTACGCAACAATTAAAGATTGACATTTTACAGCTGAGGCTCTGATGCAACTGTTAAATTTCCAAAACATCTCTTTCTTATGTAAATTTTCTGGCTTTATCTGCTGTCCATCTGCGCCTCGAGTCATCCGAGCCGCACCTCGCACAGGTGTGAGAGTGGAGTCAAGTTTTAACGCTACCAACGAACCCTCAATTAGAGCTCGACACAGGAAAGTGTTGTGCAACATTTGGGCTTTCAGGTGGTGATGAGCTGGTGTGTCACCATTCGGAGGAAACAGGACAGAAACGGGACACATGCACAGTTTACATTGCAACATAAATAAACCACTATTTCTGTACGTGAGCTCATTTCTGCCAAATGTGCTGATTGAATCTCTTTTTTTAGTTTTGGGCTAAGATGGTGGCATGATGGTGGTATTATCTGTTTCTGACTGAATGTATGTTTCTGTGTGTGTTAGAGATGTGAAGGAAATGAGCAGATAGGGAGAGAAAAAGAGAAGGGAGGAGAGATGCTGGCGGCACAACGAGGAAGCTGGGTCTGATGCTTCTCCATGCAGCTGCTCCCAAACACCCACACTCTTCCTGTTGGAGTGTGTGTGAGCGCGTGTGTGTGTTGTGTTTGGATGTAGTGTCTCACTTCCACAGAAGACAAGAGGAATATAAT
The DNA here is from genome assembly GCF_006386435.1 of Epinephelus moara. Lineage (NCBI taxonomy): Eukaryota > Metazoa > Chordata > Actinopteri > Perciformes > Serranidae > Epinephelus > Epinephelus moara. The sequence continues at coordinate 17,125,146 of NC_065519.1, forward strand.
ATATTCTACAGACTTTTTACTCGTTCTGTCTTACTGTTTATTCATGGCCTCATATTAATTAATACGTCAAATAATGTTTTACGGAACAGCGTGTAAGATTAGGGGGATTTAGTGGCATCTAGTGGTGAGGATGGCACATTGCAACCTGCTGAAACTTTTCCTTTTTGAATTCCTTCAGTGTTCAATGTTCAGGGTTTTTTACTATGAGACAAATTATCTTCAGGGGTCTCTTACCCTCCAAAACAAATGGCACCCCTGATTTAAACCATAATACACTGAACAAAGCAGTTTCACGTTACAAATCAGTGTTCCTCCAGCACTGTTTGGCATGTCAGAGACAGGCCGCTAGCTTAGCACCTCCTCATGTGTGCTCACCTTTTTTCTGTGATAACTTAAGATCCAGTAGTTCAGAAGGACGCCGAAATATCTACAAAGATCTCCTCCTCTCCAAAACCAACGGACCCGTTGATTTAAACCGGTAAAAACCCTGAATAAAGCAGTTTCATGTTACAAATCAGCATTCCTCCAGCGCTGTTTGGCATGTCAGAGACAGGCCGCTAGCCTAGCACCTCCTAATGTGTGCTCACCTTTTTTCTCTGATAACTAAGATCTTGTAGTTCAAAAGGTTTTTGCAAGGAGCCGAAATTTGCGCAAAGGCCTCCTGCTCTCCAAAACAAACTGACCTGGTGATTTCAGCCAGTAAAAACACTGAATGAAGCAGTCTCACTTAAAAAAATAATAGAAAAAAAAAAAACCTATCGAGCTAGCATGCTAGAAAACACACTTATTATATTATTTTCCATTTCTGCCAATATATCCCCCTATATGCCACACACTGAACCTTTAAAGGGTAACTCTGTTGTTTTTCAACCTGGACCCTGTTTTCCCACATGTTTGTGTCTAAGTGACTGATAGGAACAACAATTTTTCAAGCTAGTCCAGTATTGAGTGAGAGGGCTGCAATCCGCAGCAGCAAAACAAGCTGCAGTGTGACCACTTGGGGCAACTGCACACCCTCAATGTATGTCCAGACATGCTCGGATTATTATTGTAGGTGTTTGACAGCATTATGGAAAGGATCCCTGCAGGGATAGACCTCTTTGTTAAAGAGCAAGATCCCTTTTGTTTGACCTCAAACAGCCCTGACATTGCCATTGCCAAACCCACCAGGCTCCATTTAAATAAACAGTAATTTTAGTGTGTATAGACCCAGTGTATTGTCACATCTAACAGGGTGAATTAAAGGTTTATTCCAACCAAACCAGAGTTGGTGATTGTTGGAAAAGTGGAAAGATGAACCAAGACAGCTATTGTGTGTTTTATTTTGTTTTTGTGGACTTTGAATGAAGTGTGTTTTATGCTGATAAAATTACTATTTATTTAAATGGAGTCTGGTGGGTCTGGTGATGGTGATTTTGCGGCTGTTTCTGTTTAAACAAAAAGGATCTTACTCTTTAACAAAATGGTCTGTCAACAATCTGAGCCTGTCAGTGACAAAAACAAACACTTTTAGTGGACGGACATTGATGATGCATTATTGCCCCAAGTGATTACATTGCAGCCTCTTTCGTTGCTGACAGCTGCAGCAGCCTCACAAAATACTTGACAAATTTCAAAAACTGTTCTTGCCATTAATCACTTAGACACAAAAACATGAGTAAATGGGGTCCAGGCTGAAAAATGCCAATGTTACCCTTTAAGCTCAGGCCATATTTTGCCACAGGTCTTGCCCTTTTTTGCTCAGCATCTCTGAACTGAGAAGTACATTTTTAAACCCTGCGCTGCAGAGACAGATCAGTCGTCTGTGATCAAACAGAACACTCGCTTAGAACAAAAGGAGTTCAGTGGTGCAGCGTAAAAAGCTCTTGAAAAGTAGAACTTCAGGTATCCTACAGAAGACGCAGTCTAAAATAGCTGATATAGGTTTCTCCTGCCTGGCTGAGGCCCTCTGTGTCTTTTCAAAGAAACACTGGCCTCAAAAAACATCCGCTGGTGGAAACACTGGCCTGACAGTCAGTGAATGGAAAGGTTTGAGGTGAGAGTGTGGCCACACTGAGGTGTCAGCAGGGTGTGTGACTGTGTGCGTATGTGTGTGTGTGTGTGTGCATGCAGTTATGTGTATGCCGTATGTGTAGTTCTCTCTAACTTTCCATCACAATAAAACGCAAAGGGATTTTTCGTCAAGGGCATCGTTGTATCTATTCAGGCTGACCTCAGATGGTACCACTACATTTTTAGCTTAGGTTTCATTTAGTATCATGTTAGTATTTTCTTTCTTTTTTCCTAAAAAAAGCAGTTGCATCATATCAATACATCAACAATGTCAGCAATCGTAGCTTTGCAGTCAGATTAACATAAAGTCAACAATTTAATTGAGCTAAACTAAACACACATTTGTCATTAGGATAACATTGTCAGCTCAGCTGTTACAGCGTATTCAAACATGAAGACCACAGCCAGCGTGTCATCTGATCAATGTTGCCCAACTATTGAGATACCAAATTGGATGGGGATACTGTGGTGTCTTTGTATTGTTCTTTATATGTGATGGCTGCTGCTGCTGGTTGCTGAGGCAGGATACAGTACATCTGCTTCACACTCCATAATGATGGGGGGAACAGCACGTGCTCAGCACCAAAACTGTGTGATAGACTATTACATTACAGTGGTGCCAGTTTCAAAGTGGATTGCTATTATTGAAGGAAATTAGAGTTTTTTTGGTAAATTACAGAACAGGATTTGCCCCGAAATGTCTTGGGTGATTTTTGACTTAAGTCACACATTTTGTTAAATCTAAAATGCATTTCCATTTAGTACAACTATATGGCTCATATCAAAAATAGAGGTGAAAGATTAGGCAAGCTGTGGATTAATTTTAATTTTTCAAAAAAGAATGTTCAACATTTTCTAGTTCCAGCCTCTCAGTTTCTTTCTCATATGACATAATATTACTACGACTTTTGACTTTTTTCTGAATATTACTGAATATTTAATGCGGTCTCACTCCCAACTGATCAAATACCGACGCTTGGTCAGTGGTCTGTCGGCACAGAGGCACCCTTTTAGTGGCGCCATGAGATGAGCGGGGAACAGTGGCATAAGGTACTTACAGCGTGCCCCAGTGTACGCGACTATAATGAGCCCTAGTGCACGCTATTGTGCACATATCGTCTTGTCACATGATCAAACAGAGACTCAACACTGGACAACATCGACATATATTGAAAGTATTCATTTATTTTAATCCGTTTATAGTTTATGTAGAATTAGCATATCATTTTGTTATGGATGCTACTGATTATTTTACAAAAATTTAAAAAAAAAACAGTGGTTAGCATCGTTGCCTCACAACAAGATGGTTCCTAGTTTGAACTCTGGGTGGGGGAGCCCTTCTGTGCAAAATTTGCATGTTCTCCCTGTGTCAGCGTGGGTTTTCGCCGGGTACTCCAGCTTCCTCCCACAGTCCAAAAACATGCAGATTAATTGGTGATTCTGAATTGGCCGTAGGTGTGAATGTGAGTGTGCATGGTTGTCTGTCTCTATGTGTCAGCCCTGTGATAGTCTGGTGACCTGTCCAGGGTGTACCCTGCCTCTCGCCCAGTGTCAGATAGGACTTTCTAGGGTGGCAGTCACTCATAAGGGCTCATTCTCTGCCCAACCCATTGTTGGATAGCCCACTCTCAATGCCCCTGAACACCCCTGCAGTGGGCAGCAGGATTTGTTGACACTCTGGACAACTACCATTATATAAGGAGCGAGACCTTCACCCAAGAGCCTGCTGTTCATGAAACCAAAAGTCAAGCAAGTTGTTTTAACGACATAGTGTGCTAGTTTGTTTAGCATACTATGCTAGTGATGTTTGTGACATGATGTATGTCATGTGGCATTGTAATATGTATGTAACAAATGTAGTTATTTTAAGCCAAACCATGATGTGGTTTTTTTCTAAACTTAACCACATACTTTTGTCGCCTAAACCTGAAGAAGTAAACCTTAAAACGAAGTTATTTCACTTATGATTTTGAAAAAGACTGACTATAATAGTCTGACTGTATACGTTTATTCCTTCATTTTCCTTAACTGCTTATGCTGTTGGGGGTCGCGGGGAGCTGGAGCCTATCCCAGCGGGCTTGGGCGAGAGGCGGGGTACACCTTGGACAGGTCGCCAGACTATCACAGGAGACAGACGACCATTCACGCTTACATTCTCAATTTAGAGTCACCAGTTAACCTAATCTGCATGTTTTTGGACTGTGGGAGGAAGCTGGAGTACCCGGCGAAAACCCACGCTGACACAGGTTTCTAAACCCCAAAGTTTATTTTGAAGAGTCGATGCATGAAACAAGCGTAAATTATCATGCCATCCTTGACTGTCTAAAACCGACACAGGGGGAGTACCTAGCACATCAAATTTTGACGTGACAGGCCACTGACCGAGCGTCTGTATTTGATGAGTTGGGAGTGTGTTGCAATATTTTGGGTGTTTTTGATTGTTTAAAGAAATTCAAAAAGTCACCTTTGGCTTAAGGATATCGTGATGGCCATTTTTATGATGTCAAATTAATTCATCAAAAATTAAAATTAACTGATTATGAAAATGGTCACTAGTTGTAGCCTTCGCGAAATGGTTGCCGTGTTTTTTATGTTGTTATAGTAGTGTGAACTTTTGATATCACTGTTTTGATGTTTGTAGAAAGTACTTCTGAATTTCCCCAACATTCAGATGTGAAAATACTAGGTCATTTTGACAGATGTTGAAAAGATGGCACAGTGTAACTTGTGTTGAGCAGAAACATGAATGGGGCACAGGGCTTACTATGGCTACTGACTCAATTCGTGAAACTCATATATCACCATAACCTTTGATGACAAATACCTCGTCTTCCTCTTCAGCCTCCTCCTCTTCTCCTCTACTTTTACTTATCTTGCCTTTATCTTGCTCACCCGCTCCTCCGTCTGTCACACTCTTTCCCCCCTTCTTCTCTTGGGGCCGTGTGAGATGAGTAAAAGACAGGGGAGAGTGTGAGCTGTGGTGAGCCACAGACCAAAATAACTGGTACTTTTTTTTTTTTTTATAAGAACACATGTGCATTCACCCACACATAAAGTCACACATGCGTGCACAGTCACACACACACACAAACAGACAAGAGCTCCCTTTTACTTGATGATCCCTGGAGAGAGTTGTAGTTGGATATATTTTGGCCGTGCCAGGAGAGATTGAGTGTGTTGATATCCAGTGCTGGAAACGGACCTCCATGGAGAGTGAAGTAGGCCATGTGTAGATGCTGCTTTTTGAGCTACGAAATTCAAAGATTTGTCAACTTGTCTGGACTTAAAACTAGAGCATAATGTTCAGACATAAAGAAACCGTTTCATTCTTTCAGTTTCTACTTTTTCTCTCCAATCAGCTGCGAGATAGCGCCCTCCGTCTCCGTCTCACTTTCCCTCTGGTGACAGATCCTGCAGCCTCCCCTGTCAAGCTGGCATAGTGGCATCATTCTAAAACTGGTATTAGGCATTTCCTGCTGCGTCCGTTGGCGGGTGTAAGGGTGTGTGTATGTGTGTGTGTGTGTGTCCATATATATGTGTATGTGTGTGTCTGTGTGCGTGTGTGTGTGTCGGGGCGGAACGCACCTGGTCCGCGCAGCTGTGGGGATCCTAGCAGGGGGGAGAGAGAGAGATAGAGGAAGGAGAGAAAGAGAGAGGGATGGGAGGAGACGAAAAGGGGGCCCTGTGTGCTGTACTGGGGACCTGACGAGTTCAAATAGAGAGAAAGATGTAGGGGAGGAATGGAGGGATTTCTAGGCACAGTAGCTTCGCATGTATTCACAAAGTTGCTGGGACTGCCCTTTAAAAAAGGAGTTATTCTGTTTGTGCGAGTCAGTGTGTGAAAGACAGATCTGTGAGGTAAAGTTTCTGCATCAGCGACACGTGACGGAAATCCACGTGCTCTGTTCCTTTTCTCTGGTAGAGGTTTGACAATCATCTTAAACATTCTCCTCAAACTAATAAATCAACCCTAGGTTATAATATCATTATGTAAGACCCTGTCAAATGTTAAAGTCGTCTCTCACCAGAGAGGAAATGACACGCGAGTGAAATGGTAAGCTTTACCTGCACAGTTGGTTTCTATTGTGGTTTAAATGCAGCTATTCTTTTTGACACTTGTGGTCTGTCTGTCCAGGCACCTCCTTCCACTCCTGAGTCCTAAATACATAACTGGAAATGTGTCAGTCCACACCAGGATGCAGTTCCTCTGTCCTTCTGCAGAGGGGGCAAGGAATCTTGGGGGGGAAAGTTAAAGTAGGAAAGCAGTGTTCAGAGATTTTTACAGTGCACATTAAAGTTTGAGCAAATAGGCCAACGATAAGAGGAAACCACACCACGAGGAAACAAACAACCGTGTCTATGTGTTTCACTCAAAGCTCCTCCAGGATGTAGCGAGAGCACAGATGTGCTCGTACACACACAGTCTATTTCACAGCTGGACGACCAAGGAGCAGTCAGCGCTGGGAAGGTCAAATGACCAGATCAAAGGTCAAGCCACAGAGAACTGCAATAGAAGAAAGGGGGGCGGGGCACGAGGGGCATCGAGCACACACACATTTATTAAAGTCATCGACACTGTTGCAACTCCTGAGCCTTTGCTCCAGATGGGCAGAGGAGGCAGAGAGTGTCTGTCTGTCTGTCTGTCTGTCTGTCTGTCTGTCCGTCTGTGTGTAGAGGCAGTTTGTTCTGAAGTGAAATGTCGGACACACACTGACCCTCCATCAGCATGTCGGTCAGAGCGGTTGTCATTTGATAAGAAGCCAAGCAGGTCAACATCAAAGCAGCAAGTTCCAGATACACTTCCCTTTGATTCTGTAGAGGTTAAAGTTATAAAATGAACTTTTGCTAAAAATATATTGTATAGTGTCAAAAGGTCTTCTTGTATTTTACTAATAATGTTTTAGGATTAAATGGCTCCCTGATTACGTGTGTGATCACTCCTTAGGTTTTAATTTACAGTAGATACTAATGTCTTTATGTGGCTTAAAGTAGGACATTGCGTGATAGGGCCGTTACAGTGTCCCTTCATTATGCCACCTTTGTCTTTTAATACAGAAACACACAACAGTGGCATAATCCCCCTCCAGTGTGTGATTTTAGAAAGCATCCTGGTGGTCTAAAAAGAAAAGAGGCACAACATAGCTTCGGCCTATAACGTTACATATTCCCATTAGTAGCGTTTTCTTCTGCTTGAAGAGTAAGGAGCTCCTGGACCTCATTGTTTCCCAATCTGCCGATGTTTTTGGTCGCTGGTCTTCTGCTTTAAGTTAGCTGCTAACTGCTGCTAGCTGCTTTTTAAATCACCTGGCTGGGTCACACACATATTACGTCATGAAAACGTCACACCTGTCCCATCTATGGTCCCGTCCTGCCAGCTGTCTCTTTTACACAGACGTAGATTTGGCATGGTTACTACCACCTCTGCTTGTTTAAAGGCGGGACAGCTCTGCGCCCCCTATCTGCGATCATACCTGTAACTCTTTGAAACCTGAGCAAATGGATTGATTTCTTTTACAAACATGGGAAGAAGGCAATGAGCAATGGAAAACGAAATTACCCCCCAAAAAAATTAGTAAAAGAGAAAATTAAAAATGATAAAATTAGTTTAAAAAAAAAAAGAAAAATGGCCAGGAAAGAGTGCTTAAAAATTGTAATAATTCTATGACTTTGTTTTAGAATATAATAATTATTATTATAAATATACTGTAGTTTTTCCTGGCTTTTTTTCTTTTTTCCATGTTTTTGAAAGAAATCACACTAATTTGCTCAGGGTTCAAATGTTTAAATACTTGCGAAAGGCGTCTGAAAGCAGCGCAAGAAAAGTGATGTCACTCCAGGTTTTAAAGGATTAATAAAGATCAGCAAGGCGACATAACACAGTGAAATTCCCACCTTAAAAGGCAGTGTAAAAAGGGCTTATGTAACTTTTGAAAGATTAAATAAAACATTTTTTAAACATAGTTTATGGTGGCTAATGTTAGCAGACTTCTGATAAAGTTGTATGACTCTTGTACCAAGAGAATGTGCTGACTTTATGACTTGTATTTTACTTGTGCTACTGTTAAACTGTTTTAGTGTTCATCATTCTCCTGCAATTGTCACTTGTAGTCACCAAGACTGCTCTTCATCAAAAGTCACATATTCTTATTTTAACTAGTAAGTTCTTAAACAACATAAAAATAGCATTAAACCAATATTTGCTGTGTAAAGATATAGTTAATGTCATATAATAATGTCATGCTATCTCTGTGTGTGTTGTAATGTGAGTTTCTCTGTTCATTCTTGTGGTAGACGGTCTCACTACACTTGCATGTTAGTGCATGTGAGTCCCTGTCTTTGTATCCCATTGGCTAGCTAATCACTGCCGCTCTGCACTGCACTCATACAGCGGTTACAAGCGGTTACTGCTGATAATGCTGTTGTGAAAGTGTAATCGGTCTTTCCATTAGCTCACCATTAAGGGGGATTTAGACTTGTGCGACAGACCCTGCGCCGTAGCCTACCCACATGGCCTACGCCATTGTGAGCATTTATACTTGAGTGGTGGTGTGTCTGTGTCACTCTGCAGTTACACCTCCAAAACACTAGTCAGTGGCAGGGTTTCTGTGAAGTGTTGTAAAGTTTAGTTGATCCAAAACACACATTAAACACACACTAAACATGGCTTAATAGAGACAATTTCAAACACAAGTACACAAATCAGCTTCACTATAACTTGCAGCATTCACAGACAAACACTTGTCTTTATCTGGACACATTTTCCCCACTAATACAACATGCTAATATTTTCAGCACAAGCTTATGGCATTTTATATTGTATAAATTAGCCTAGCAGCTAGCGGACTTTTCCTCTACTCATATGAAGCCAGGGACAACAGCAACTTTTAACAAAGGTAACGTTAAAAAATCCGGCTCCATTACAACTCACAAGGTTCACTGACAAAACAACTGTCTTATACTAAACACGTTTTCCAAACAAATATAACATGCTAACGTTATTAGCACAAGCCTATGGCGTTTTACATTGTATAACTTAGCTAAAGTATAAGGATAAATTACACACAAGACTTAAAATGCTATTTTTGTGGAGGATTAATTGTCTTCCCAATTTATTGTTTCTTATCTGTGAAATGAAAGTAAATTAAAGCCTATATTCCACTGAGGGAAATGGTGTCAGTATACAAAAACAGACAGTAGGTGCACCTATGGCATAGGTATGACGTCAGTTAGACGCAGATGAATAAATTGCGCCTTAGCTCAGTTGTTAGCATTGTCAGCACTCTTCTGTCAGCACCATTAGCTGTTAGCCACTGGCTCAACCATCTCCATATTGAGAGCCATGTGCAGACAATCCAGGCTCAGACTGAATCACAGCTATGCTCTTAATGTCTGTATGCACCACTACCTGTGGCCTTATTCTGTGTTTCCTAACTCTCACAGGAAATCCAGAATAGCTGCTTCTTAATAATTTTCAGGAGATGTCGGGTCACAGCAGGTGAAATGAAACAAGTCTTAATTGCCTAGAAGTGACCGGACTAATGCATTACACATTGGCGTGCTGGTAGGTGATCTAATTACAGCAAAGTGGGTTTTGCAGCTATTTCAAAATCCCCCATCACTAACTAATGTGACCTTTCAATAAAATACAATTTGTGTGAGTGTGAACGCAGAGTGGACTTGCTTGTTGGTGTTTGTAGAAGATTATGTGGACAGACTATTTTGAGAGTGATAAGTATGTGAAATTGAGTTACAAAGGATCTGTGGTCTCAAAAAATCCAAAGCTACATGGCCCTGTGTGAAAAAGTGTTTGCCCCCTAAACCTAATAACTGGTTGGGCCACCCTTAGCAGCAACTA
>NC_065519.1:17135930-17220759 GCF_006386435.1 Epinephelus moara
TTTCACACAGGGCCATGTAGCTTTGGATTTTTTTCTTCCTCATTAATAAAACCCTTTATTTGAAAACTGCATTTTGTGTTTACTTGTGTTATCTTTGACTAATGTTTAAATGTGTTCGATGATCTGAAACATTTAAGTGTGGAAAACAAGCAAAAAAGTAAGAAATCAGGAAGGGGGCAAACACTTTTTCACACCACTGTATATGTATGTATACTTGTATAAGCTAGGGTTTCTTTAATGGTAAACTGCATCCAATTATGAACCTCCTGTTCTCTCACAAACAACAGCCAGGCAATCATGCTTTCGTCTAATTAAACAGAGTCAACATGTTGCAGTTGTTTTTTTATGGCAGCAAACTGTGAAAGCTGCACCCTTTTCCCGTAGCGTAAAGCAATAACACTTGAAACCACTAAACTCTCATCTTCCTCCGCTTATCTAACAGCTACCTTGTTGTTCAGTTTATTTTTACTTCAAATTACCTGTAACACACACACACACACACACACACACACACTCCTATCAGCAGATTAAGATATGCTAAGTAACGTGCATGGTCAACGATGCGCGTTTGTGACCCCTGAGTTCAATTAGCCCCGGCATGCAGCCCTAATTTCACAGTGTGACCCCTGCTGCTGCACAGACACACTCACAAAGACTACAACTCCCTTAAATGTCTATCTGTGTCCGCCAGTGATCAATGTGTGCTTTGAAGGGAAGAACCAGCGAGACGGTCGAGGGAGGGAGGGGACCGGGTGAGCGAACCCAGGACACGAATGGATGACAGAGAGTGCGGGTGAGGAGGAGAGATGCAGTGTGGGACGAGAGGTGAGAAAGGTGACATTGTATCCACAGTGATGGATGGATGGTCACATAGAGAGAGATAGTATCTTTAGAGGATAGATGACCTCTGACCCAACCCATACGGCCGTACGTGGAGACAACAACTTCAACATTTGTTTTGAAACAGAGGGAGAGGAGGTCACGAGGCAGAGACGTGTTTGTGAAGGAGAGGAGACTAGTCTCAACAACAACTGAAGAGAGAAACTACCAGCAGGATGACCTTTCTGACCTTTCCTAAACTATGTTTCTGTAGACATGTCTGTAGGAGTTCTTATTGCTGTGTACAGTATATATTTCAGCCCAGCCCAGAAAATGTTGTTATTGTACATTTCTGCAAAGCACATATGTGTTGTATGTTTCATATGTATCACATCAGCGTTTCTAAAGTTCTGATAACATGCAGCTGACTTTTTTAATGAGCGGTGGAGTGGGTGGTGAATGGTGCGACACTTAGACGTCTACCCAGCTGCAGACCACTCCAGACTGCTACACGAGACTAACAATTTAACTGTGAGTTATAGTGAGACATTGTGGCATTTCCAGCAGCAACTGTGCCACCAAAACTACTTTTTATTCATTCATTTTGTAATTGCAAGACATTGGCGGCATTTCTGGTGCAATTGTACCCCCATAACTGTTTTTTTTTTTTTTTTTTTTTGCAAGAAATTGGCAACATTTCCAGCAGTGACTGAGCCAACCAAACAATTTTTTATTTATATATTAATTTATTTAAATAAAAAATTGTTTTCTATTGCAAGACATTGGCGGCCTTTTCTAGTGCAATTGTGCCCCAAAACTGTTATTTATTTATTTGTTTTTTTTATTGTAAGACATTGGCAATATTTCTAGTGCAATTGTTCCCCCAAACTGTTTTTTTCCCCAAGACATTGGCGGCATTTTCAGTGCAATAGTGCCCCAAAACTGTTATTTATTTATCTATTTATTTATTTTTATTGCAAGATATTGGCAACATTTCCAGCAGCGACTGAGCCACCCAAACAATTTTTTATTTATATATTTATTAATTTTTTAATTGCAAGTCATTGGCAGTATTTCTAGTGCAATTGTTCCCCCAAACTGTTTTTTTTTTAAATTTAATTTAATTTTTTTATTGCAAGACATTGGCGGCCTTTTCTAGTGCAATTGTGCCCCAAAACTGTTATTTATTTATCTGTTTTTTTATTGTAAGACACTGGCAATATTTCTAGTGCAATTGTTCCCCCAAACTGTTTTTTTCCAAGACATTGGCAGCATTTTCAGTGCAATTGTGCCCCAAAACTGTTATTTATTTATCTATGTATTTATCTATTTATTTATTTTTATTGCAAGATATTGGCAACATTTCCAGCAGCGTCTGAGCCACCGAAACAATTTTTTATTTATATATATATATTTTTTTTTAATTGCAAGACATTGGCAGTATTTCTAGTGCAATTGTTCCCCCAAACTGTTGTCTTTTTTTGTGTTTGGTTTTTTGCAAGACATTGGCGGCATTTTCAGTGCAATTGTGCCCCAAAACTGTTATTTATCTATTTATTTATTTTTTACTGCAAGACATTGGCAACATTTCCAGCAGCGACTGTGCCACCAAAACTGTTTTTTTTTGTTTTTTTTAAAATCTATTTATTATTTTGGCATTGGCAGCATTTCCAGCAGTGACTGTGTCATCAAAACTTTTTTTAAGCAAGATATCAGCTGCATTTCCAACGGCAACAGTGCCACCAAAACTGTTTGCTTTTTAGCAAGACATCGGCAGCATTTTCAGCAGCGATTGTGCCCCTGAAACTGGGTATTTTACGCCAAAATTTCTGTTGCTAAACATACCCAAGTGGTTTGTGTGCCTAAACATTACCACATGTTAACCACAAGGCTGCAGAAATGTACAGTCCGCTACATAATAATGAACAAATGTTAAATATCTGTGGTTTGCAGAAACATACAATGCCAATAATTTGTTCAGGCTATCGGGTTGTATATTTACATTCACTACTCAGTCAGTGTTCAAATCTTTATTGCTCTGCATGAGGCTATTCTCAGTGATACAGAGTTTATATAGTTTTTGACAAGCCTATAGTTGTGAAGTGTGTTGCATTTATAGACTAACTTTAATTTACAATTTACATTTGTTTTTTATGGACCCCAGGAAGAGAAGCTGTTGTGCTGGTGATAGCAAATGGGGATCCAGATAAATAAAAAAAATACTCTATGTACCATATAATATGAACACAAATAAAGGTATAGTTCAGATAATTCATTGGTATTTGGACATATTTTATTTTCATCCTCCTTTACAAGAACCCAACTGCACGCAGGCACAGAAGCCAAAGAGATCTAACAGAACACAAACATATCAGGTAGTACAAGTTTAAAGGGAGGAGAGGAGAAGGAGGTACGGGGGAGCCCTCTGCCCTCTCTGTCTCCAGCCAGTCTACCTCAACATCTGGAGCTCACATCAGGCCTCCTCAGAGACTGGCACTGCTGGAGAAGCAGAAGAATGGTAAAGGGGAAAGGAGGAGAGGGAGAGCTAATAAAGGAGATGAGAAAGGTAAAATAAAGTTAAGGAGAGATAAAAAAAAAAAATAGGAAAATGAACAGTGTAAAAAAAGAGCTGTGTGTTGTGCTGATGATTTTCCAGTGATCATCTTCAATGCAGAGCAGAGAGAGCATGAACACTGCTTAGCTTCTGTGGCGAAACACTCTGTGTGGCAGGAAACTGAACAAGCTGTGATCTCTGCAAAAACACTAATGGAAAACCTCACTCAGATAGAAAACGTGGGTGTGTGTGTGCATGAAAGCACAAGTATGTGTTTATGTTGCGTGTGTTGTGTGCACGTGTGTTGTGTGTGTGTGTGTGTGTGTGTATGGGGGGTGCTTTGCAAGTAGAATAAATTATAATTATTCCAAAGACTAAGCAAACCAAGATGACTAAATGCAACATACACCTGCTTTTGCAGCAATTAACTCGAGAACCACAAGCTTTCCTTTAGAGATAACAAGTGAGACTTCCCTTAGATATGTGCAAACAACAACAGAAGAGATGAACCCTAACCTTTTCACAACATTTCGTAACAGCTTTTTGAAACCAGAAAACACCACTCTGTTCTCAAAAGCTGAGCTATCTTTGGTTTAACTGCTGATTTTATATAAGATTAAAAAATTGCTGTAGAAGCTTTGTCCGCTGAGTTGTTCACAGTTTTGCTGTGGCAATAAGTCAAACCTGGGTGCTCACGTGCAGTTTTGTACATGCTGTTGGCACATTGGTGACACATAAGGCAATAGAGCATGTGCATGAATGTTGAGACAATCACAGGAAATACTTATAACATTCAGTTTGACAGATTCTCTGAATGGGCCATTGTTGAAATACACTCCACACATCTGGTCTTCCTAGTAGGTCAGAAACTTTCTTAGAGTTATTTGGAAATTTAGATGGTTTCTTGGAATTGAGTGCAGTAGGTATCACCCCTCTGGTGTCTGAAAAGAGCCACACTAATCTAGATATCATTGGCCTGCACTCTCGACCAGAGAAGCCAAGCATCAGTGACTGATTTCAGTGTCTTGTTTTTGAACTTTCAGATGCCGTAATGGCATGAGAACTGATCTCTGAGTAACGTTTCTCGTTTAGAGTTAAGTTTTTCTCTTGCTCACACTGCAGCCCAGGCACCAAAAGATAATGTTGGTTTCTGCAAAGCAGGAATACAGCACATTTGTGCGTTTTATATGTTTGATATTAATAAAAGTGACATAATATATAAGCTGACTTATGTCCTTGGTACGTGGAGGGGATAGTGGATGGTGTGACACATAGGTGAGATGCCTGCTAAGCTGCTGACCATGATTTGAAGCCGAGTACAACATTCTTTGACGACCTTTCGCTGCATTTCCACCAGACTTTGTGGCACTAAACCTGGGTGTTTTTAGCAGCACATCGCAGAGTTTTCCAACAGCGTTTATGGTACAGAACTTAGGTTTTTTCCACTGACACAATGCAGCGACACCGGTTGTTTGTTGGTGACCCTTCCCTTAGTTTTCACTTTCACACTTCCACAGTTGTTTGTGGCACCAAACCTGGGTTTTTTAGGGGCATATCGCAGAGTTTCCCAGCTGTGTTTCAACCACCAAACTAGTCCTCCACACTTTTCACTGACACATTGTTGTGTTTCTGCCACCAAGCACAGGTGTTTTAAGCCTGCCAAGCTGGAGACTACTGCTTAAAACCAACAACACTGGTTGTTTCTGGTGACCTTTCACAGCATTTCCAACGGTGTTTATGGTACCCAACTTTCCTAGTGGTGTTTATGGTGCTGAACTTAGGTTCGGCATTTCCCAGCAGTGTTTGAGTCTACAAATCTTGGTGTCTGCCACGAACACATGGCAGCTTTTGTGCCACCAAATGTGGGTGTTTCAAACCTGTCAAGCTGCAGACTACTGTTCAAAACTAAGAATGGTTGTTTTTTGGTGACCCTTCTCTTCCTTCCAGCATTTCCACAAGTGTTTGTGGCACCAAACCTGGGTTTTTATAGTGGCACGTCACAGTTTCCCAGTGACGTTTGAGCCTTACTGAACCTGGGTGTTTTTCACCAACACTCTGTGGTGTGTTCCAGCGGTGTTTCAGCATTGCAGTGTTTCCCAGCAGCTCCTGTGCCACCAAATGTGGGTGTTTTAAGCCAACAGCACTGGTTGGTTTTGGTGATCCTTAACTGCGTTTCTACCAGTGTCTGTGCTACCAAACCTGGGTGTTTTTAGAAGCACAGGGCTTCCCCGGTGGCATTGAACTTAGGTTTGATGTTTCCCAGCGTTTCCCAGCCGTGTTTGAGCCTGCAAAACCTTGGTGTCTGTCACTGACATATTGTGGCGTTTCCCAGCGACTTTTGTGTCACCAAACATAGGTGTTTTAAGCCTACCGAGCTGCAAACACCAGTTGTTTTTTGGTGACCCTACGCTGCGCTTTCACCGCCATTTGTGGCAGTGCTTTTCACTGTAACTCTGCAGGCATTTCTCAGCAGCGTTTCAGCCACAGAACTTTGGTGTTTCCAACCACACATCGCAGTGTTCCCCAGCTGCTTTTGTGCCAGCAAACATGTGTTTGTGTTTTGTGTTTTGTGCCTAAACCTAGCCACACCCTCAAAATAGCATTGTTGACAAATGTAAAGTTTAACACATTTGCTACAAAACAATGTACAAACGTGTTCATGGTTTGCAAAATTGTACAATACTAATTTTCTGGCTGTTGGGCTGCTCATTGGTAGCTAAGAGGAGAAATGTACTGGCTAAACACTTAACAAATCAGGTTGAAACCAGACTCACAGGTCTATCAATACAAGAGGTGATGGTGTGTGAACGTGTTTGTGTGTGTTTGTGTGTGTGTGGGTGTGTGTGCAGGGGTGGGGGGTCACAGGGATGTTCTTGACTGTGTCATCTCCAGCAGCTGTTTCCCTCAAACCCTGCCTCGCCCCCTCCTCCCCCACCCACCCCATCGCCTCACAATGAAACCAATACAAAGGAACAGGAAGTGCCTCCCGTTAACTGGGGCCCAATCAAAGCCATCATTATTCCCGTGTCAGAATTTTTACAGGAAATAGCTTCTCAGAAAATATGCCAGCTGTGCAGGGAGTGTGGTATTATTGTCTCATAGGTCTTGTCTGTTTTTGCTTTTTTTTTTTTTTTCACTTATCAGGCGCTGCTAACAAAAGGACACATAGACCCATCTCGACCACGTGCGCGGCACACTGTCACTGCCGAGCGCTCACAAGGCAAGCCAGGCACAGTGTTCTCTGGGGCTGGGTGGTTATTGTGCACGCTGTGAAAAGGGCACCCCTGCTGTGCCTGCACCGGCTTCTTTGGTTCCCATCCTGAACCGAGCAATTGTCTTTTTAAACCCGCGTGAGGGGAGCTGAGCCCAGAGAGCACACAGTTGCAGGAGAACATACATGATCGCACACACACACAAACACACACATGCAGAGCTTTGCCTACTGAAGCCGCATCTGTAAGAACGCTGCTCAGATTACAGCATAAACGGTGGGTTCAGGTGAAGCCTAACGTTTGCCAGATGCTGCGATAAAGTCACCAGGAGGTTAGCCTAACATTGGAGTGTTGTTGTTGGTCGGGGAGGGTGGAATCATCTGCCTCCCTAACAAGAGGGGGGCACACATCTGGCATGAACAGAAAAGTCATTTATGAGCATTATCTTAAACGAGCGTGAACAGCAGCACTGATGATTTTGCTTATCTGTGATATTCAAACAGCAGAACTTAAATCTTGCAATTGATTAGTCTTGCAGCTGAAAATAAAGGAAGCCTCTCGGCTTATCTGACCTTCAGTTTGTCCTCTGTAATCTCTCTGTCTCTCTGAGGTCTTGCAGACGTCTGGAGGACAATAATTAACTCAGTCACTCAGCGCGTTGACACAGGTGAGCAATACTCGGGTTGTTAAACAGTCATTACAGGGCTGCTGTGATGTGAATTTACACACACTGGATTGACCGCTAACATTGTCATAGCTTGTCTGTCACGTTAGGCTGAAGCCTATTCAGTTACAAAATGCCACTGTTGACTGTATTAACAGTGATTAGATAAAGGGGATGTCCCATCTGACAGAATGATCCTCTAAAACCCGCAGGGAAAAAATAACTTTGTGACTGTTGTGAGTACAATGCTGAGACGTGCTGATTTCTATCGCTGATTCTCACCTCGTATAAGCTGGGCTTTGTCAGGCCTATCTGTTGTTTTGGCCAAAGGAGCTGCTCTGCGTCCTTCGCTGTGAAGCTTATCAGTGGTGTTTGAAGTGCTCGTCTTTATCTGAGCTCACTGTGTTGAGGTCATCAGCCTGGCCCAGTGGGCTCTATCTCTGACTTAACTATTTCTCCGTCCCTCCTGCTTTCAAAAGGTTGATTTTATCATAGTCACAAAAAACAACATATTTTCTCGCTTATAACCCCAAAGGTATTCTGCCATCCAGATCATTTTGGTATTATTTGCCCAGGTTTTGAGATATCCAACTTGAGAGTTTTGTTGTTTTTGGTGTTCTTGCTTTAATGTGATAGTATGACAGTATTAGTACAGATACAGCAAACAAAAGCCCTTTTTACACAGAGGTCATGCTACAGGGCCGATGCAAAGTCCCTTCTTCATGCCTCCTTTGCATTCTTCCACAGAACCAAACAATGGTGGTGTCATGCCACTCGTGTGTTTTATTTTAGATAGCATGCCAGCATAGCAGATTTAAGGGAGGCATGACGGGCATGACATGTAACACAACAGTGTCGACCTCAAGGGTGACAAATGACATATTTAGAGGCAGCTCTTTATGGACAACAACAATGGCATAATATAACAATAACAATCACTGACTGTATCTGTTCTATGGTGGCCGATCTTGTCCTCTGCTCAGAGGGTAAGGAGCTCCTAGACCTCATTGTTTTCCCAATTTGCAGACATTTTCGGCTTGAGTTAGCTTCTAACTGCTATCGGCTACTTTTTAAGTCTCCTACTTTTTAAATCTCCTGCAGTGCATGTGTCACTCAAGATGCTGTCCTGCTGGCCGTCCCCTTTATAGAGACATTGTTTTTGCGCTGTTACCTCTGAGTTACATTGTATTAATTAGCCTAGCAGCTAGCAGAGTTTTTTAAAAACAGCAACATTTAACTAAGGCAACAAAATTCGGCTCCATTATAAGGTTCACCTATAAAATAAATCACTAAGCCTGACATGTTTTCCTTTCCTATACAACATGCTAACATTATTAGCATGAACCAAGGAGTTATACTTACTCGTCCAATGGACGCCGTACATGGCATAGGCTCTGCATCGATGTAGAGCGTAGATATGTTGTGGTAACAAAGGCCTCCTGTCTATTTTTGTAAGCTGAAAACCATTTCCCTCAGTGGAAACAAAGCTTTTATTTATTTTGATTTCACAGATAAGAAACAATAAATTGTGAAGACAAAAAAGGCTCCACAAAAATAGCATTTTAACATTTTTTAACAACATTTTGTGTGTTATTTATCCTGGCTTCATATGAGTAGAGGAAACCTTCGCTAGTCACTAGGCTAATTTATACAATGTAAACTGCTATAGGCTTGTGCTAATAACGTTAGCATGTTATATTTGTTTGGAAAACATGTTTAGTATAAGACAGTTGTTTTGTTGGTGAACCTTGTGAGTTGTAATGGAGTCAAATTTTGTAACTTTACCTTTAGGGTGACTATATTTTGATTTCCAAAAAAGAGGACACTCGGCCGGCCACAACATAGCCTACTTAAATGGTACTCGCAGTTTACTCAAAGATGCCTTATAATTTTAATATATTTAAAATTTATGTGTATGGATAGAAAATTCAGTTATATTACAAAATAATATCTCTCAAAGACAGAAATTCAGATAGGCCCCAATAGGGGACACATACTCACACTAGAGTGTGGCGATCCGAGCCCGACGGTACCCGACTGGTCGGGCCGGGTTTGGTCAAAAATGTAGCTATAAATTGTATTCGGGCTCGGGTCGGATCTGGTCAGCTTTCAGTGAAAATGTAGTGTAAAAATAAATAAAATCCTATTGTCTGTCCTGTTTATTGCTTGGGCGCTGTTATTTACGTGACAATACCTGAACATAACACACACAGACACACATTGGCTGTTTGTTTCTACCTCTCTCCTCACTGGAAGTCTCGGACCTCCAGCCGCCCGCCTCCGCCTTGATTAAACGCTGAAAATAAAATAAAAGAGGGAGATAGGTTTTTCCTATTTTATCTTATTTTGTTTTATTTCTCCCTCTCCTCTCGCTGGAAGCGTCGGACCTCCTGCCTCCCGCTCCCGTCTCAAACATGGAGGTCTCCCTCTCCGCAGCTGAGCACCCACGGCGCACGCCCGGCCTGTTAAATAGCCTGTAACCACTGTGTGACACAAAGTGTTTTGGTCATTAAATAATGTCGGGCTCAGTTCGGGTTCGGACAGAAATATGCTGCCCGTGCTGCACTCTAACACACACACACAAACACACGGAAAACTGGACATTATCATCAGTTTATAAAAAAACCCCGGACGCCCCGGACGGGACGTGAAAAGTGGACATGTCCGGGTGAAAGAGGACGTTTGGTCAGCCTAGTTACCTTTGTTAAATGTTGCTGTTGTTCCTGGCTTCATTCCATTAATTCAGCTAGCTGCTAGGCTAAATTATACAATGTAAAATGCCATAGGCTTGTGCTAAAATCATTAGCATGTTGTATTTGTGGGGAAAATGTGTCCAGATAAAGACAAGTGTTTGTCTGTGAATGCTGAGAGTTATAGTGAAGCTGATTTGTGAACTTGTGTTTGAAACTGTCTCTATTAAGCTTCATTTAATGTATGTCGAGTCAACTAAACTTTACAGCACTTCACAGAAACCCCAATGCCGACTAGTGTTTTATAGGTGTAAATGCCCAGTGACACAGACACACCACTGCTCATAATGGCGTAGGCCACGTGCATTGGCTACGGTGCAGACTCTGCACAGAGCTGACGCACAAGTATAAATTCCGCTCTACATTGCGTAAATTAGCCTAGTGGCTAGCGGACTTTTTCTCCACTCATATGAAGCCAGGATTAATTACCCACAAGACCTATACATACTATGCTGTGGGTGCTTTTTTGTAAGAAACAATTTAATGTTTCCTATATGTGAAAAAAAATCCTAATTTCTAATGAACAGGAGTTTGCATAGCTGCGATTTGGAGTTATAGTTATGGGAAGGTGCACGTCAGGCTACAAAGTAGGATATGTGTCTACACAGTATGTTGAAACAGATTTAATTTCAGCTTCTTTTTTTTTGTGTCCCCAATGTGTCATTACAGTGGTATCAAATTTTATGTATATTGTATATTATTGTTTCTTTTTATATTAGATTTGTTTGCATTTTTAGTCCTTTTTTAGTCCTCTTTTTAGTTTTTTTTCTATGTTGCCATACAAATGTTTTGTTTTTTTCCCACCTAAGTGCTTCTAGTTTGTGAGAACCAGCTTGCACAGATCATATTCCTCTTTTGGCCATACTGGGGAATTGGAGGAAGCAACATTTTTAGAAATCTTGAGTGGCTTTGACCCTCCACTTTGGCCAGACTCTTAACTTAGTGGTGCGAGGGTATTTTCAGTAAATTACAGAGTAGCCAGAGAATGTTAGCAGGAAATGTCCATAAAACAATACACTCAGACCAGACACGGCTACACAGATATAGGCATTTCCTGGTGGTGTTACTCTCTTTAGGAGTGACTCATGATTGTCTTACTTCAGCCTTTATTCTCGGAAACAATACATACAATTTCAAGCATGTTAGTGAGAACATCGATACGTTTTTTGGAGCGTTACATCTTTAGTGATGTAATGTGTTTCTGATGGTTTCACACACTAAACCCAATTAAGACTGACTCCATACTGCCCAGCTGAACGTGGCAATGCATAGCTGACCAGCTGGCAGAGTGTCCTTTTTCCCTGAGTCCTTATGTCCGTCCCATGATGCTGTGGACGTCACACTGCCATTATTAAAGCCACTTCGGAGGAGGAGGGCATGTTAGTGTTTGGCAGGGGTTGAGGGGGGTGGGGTTGAGCATAAAAGTTATTATAAGAGAATATAAATCACTCTAAATGGAGAAAGCATATAAGAAGACAAGTATATGACAGCCAGACAGAGTGAGAGACAGTCCAGTAGCACGGCCCGGGGTGTGTGTTGTCTTTGATTGGTTACGGAGCTCAGTAGTCTGTGTAGGAGCTTTTAATCAGGTCACTGAGAGCCCAGACCCCTCTGCTCCCACTCTGCTCCCTCCGTCTGGAGGGCTCCGACAGGGGTGACCAAGAGGGGCACCACTGACCCAGATTAGGGCAGGGTAAGGGTGTGTGTGAGTGTGTGTGGGAGCGGTGGGAATCAGCTGTGTATCATGTCTCAGTCCCTGCTGTTTCAATTCATTAGCAGCACAAGGAAGAGACAGGAGAGATGAGGAGGGGTAGCAAGTGTGTGTTCATGCATGTGTGCCTACATACATCCTTTTGTACATGTATGTGTGTGTGTGTGTGTGTGTGTGTGTAGGGGTGGGGGGATAGACAAAAAGACAAAGTGTTAAAAGAATACAAGGCCAGTGACAGAAGGAGAAAGTCACTGCTGTAGCACATCTTAGATGTCAGGGACCCACTTGACCTAGAAACACATGACACACACACACACAGGTGCAGAGATACCCACCAGGGACCTCATGGCCTCTGTCTGTATGTCTCTGTGAAGCCTGACCAGCTGAACCCCTGCAGCAGCAGCAGCAGCCGTAGCAATCTCTTCTACGTCTTTCTTTCTCTCAGTCCCTCTCTTTTTGTCTTTCTTTCTTTCTTTCTTCCGCCGCCTGTCTCTTTCTCCTTTCTGTCACTCGCCCTCAAGTTTATCCCGCAGTCATTTTCCACACCAATGTTCTCTGCCTCTCTCAGCTTGTTCTCTTCATTTGGGCTTCCTGATCACAAATTTCCTGTTTGTATCTCTCCATCTCGCTCCCCCGGCCCATGCTGCCTCTTCACAGAAACACATGTGTGAACTTGCTTTATGTGGGGTCTGCGACCAAAATGAAAGCCTTGATCGCTTTGACGTGCACAGGCCGGCCAGCTGAACCTGTCACTGCACTATAGCATTGCAGTCGCTCATAGATGTGGGGTTTATTTCCATTTCAGTCGTCTCCTTTCACCGCAACTCGCAGGTGTCTCCTCCACCTAGGGTGTCTTTAAACCACAGATCAAGCTGCAATCCGAGTACGTACACTGTCTCCCAAAAGCAGTCTAGCAGCCAAGCTGGACTTTGTTTGGAGTCATGAGAGTGCAGGAATGGATTTGGATCCCGCTATCGAATACTTTTTGCGTCTTTATGTACAGCCTCTGTGTGGGGTCTCACAGAGTATGGACTCAGACTGTGTGTAATTACAAGGTCACAACTCCGGTTCACGTGAGGTTAAAGTGTATTTACCACAAATGTCCCACTTGCAAAACAACAGTTAGAACAGCAATTACACAAAAGTATTTTGTAATTATTATGGTCATCATCTGGTAGTCATCTGCAAATTGTTGCATAGGTCTGGATTTGGGTTAACGATTAAAGATGTAGCTCCGCGCTGGGAGAGAGCCCAAGACTGGATGTGGATCAGACTCATTCTTCCCTGGCACTGTGGAGACAACTCGCAGACACACTTTGTCTCTGCGCTGTCTGCAGACACTCATTCTGGTGTTTATTTGCTGGTTTTGAAAACAGAGGAATGGTTTTAGAAGAGAGATTAGGGCCTGCAGTGCTTCCATTAATGGTCATCCAGTAGAAGAGTCACGGAGTGGCTGTAAATAATCATTCTGAGTCGGACTGCTTGACATTCTGTTGGGCAGGCTGAAGACTGCAGCGATGTCTCTGCTGGATTGCTCAATTTGATATTCAAAACGAAGTTTAAAAACCTGCTCCAAGTTGCTGGCGAGGAATGATGAAAGGTGTTATGACTAATCAGATCACCCTCGCCTACACCAACTGGCCCCAACTATGATCACCAAGTCTGGGCTTAACTATGCTTACACAAAGCCAGATGTTTATCCTCATTGGATGGCTGCAGAGTAAACGGACTGTTCCAGTCAGGGACGAGGAAAACGACAACAATAGTGTGACCAACAGCTGGCAGCCGCTCCGCCCGCCCACTCGCTCACATTAAGCATTACAGTCAGGTTGTTTTGGCCCTATGTGGTGGTGGCCATGGCCTTCTGTTGCTCGTGTCCCACCTGCAATACAGTCGTATGGCCTCCATTTATTTCTGCATGAACCAGTGAAATATTCACAGCCAAGGACATCAACAGGGCCGGCTGACAGCATGAGCAGCAAGGTTCCCACAACGGCCAGCCACAGTAATGTGAAACTGTTGCCTTATGTTACTGACTTCTGCTAGGTATTGTGGTTGACGGTGTGTTGTACCTCTGAACAGCACATGACCTAATTTTGACAACTGCCAGTATTTCTGTCAATGGATGTTTAGTGGAACATCCACTCTGCCACCAATTGATTTTGTTCACTCTACACAACATGGAAGTGACAAAAGTGCAGTTCCTTTAATGGCCACTTGAGGCAGGCTCCAAAAGCGAGTCAATCTCCATAGACCCCCATATTAAAATACCCAACTTTAAAGCAGAAATAAACAAGTTTACAGCCTTGTACATAAAGCAGCGTTGGTCTCAATAGCTAATTTCCTCATCATGACTTCTATGCGGGTGGTAAATTTCTCTATAACTCAACCGTTTTAATTTTTTAGACTTAAAATTAGCATAATTAAGGCGAAATGCCGAACTCAAGGCTCAGAGTCCACAAACCAATGGGCGACGATGCGGTCGCTACGTCCATTATTGTTGTACAGTCTGTGGTTCATATCTTCATCGCATTTAGATACAGTTGAGACAGATAGTAATTCACACCTGAGATACTTTAATATTTGGTGATTTAGTATTCCCCAATTAGGGGACTTGAGAAAGACAAATTATAAATAAAAAAACCCAGAATGATTCAGCAAATTCCTTATTCCTTAGTATGGGCCAAACTCTAAAACTGCTAAATCCTACAATTCCCATAATGCAACTCTCTTTGTTTTATGCTCCCTGTCTAGTATTGCTGCAATCGATTGTAAGTTGAAAGTCAATAATTCTAAGTCTAAATCAGTTTCTGAAGCTTCACAAGCTTCTACAGGGGACCAACATTAATTTACACAGCGCCATTAGCAAGGAGAAACAACGTGTGAAATAAGTCGACTATATATCTTGTCTTAGCTTATCCAAATAATGTACAAGTTACGGCTCAAAATTGTTTTAAACCGCTGCATAGAAGCATAATAGTGTGAACCGTAGCCAGTAGTATAAAGTTGTAGAACTACACATGCTCGCAAAGACTTCTACCAAGTACAAATCAACTGAATGGAAATGAAAATGGCAGCTACAGTGTTGTTACGGCACGTTCACAACACGAACACTAGCCTACAGAAAACACTAAATGAAGTAAAATTTATTAAAGAATAATTCAGCTTGCATCACTGTGTATACCCTCATTTTGCTTTGACGTCAGGTGTGTTTATGTTGACGAACTCCGGCTAGATGGATCTTGCCGAAGTTTCAGACTTGAAATTCTGACTTCAACAACCGTTCCATTTCACTTTTCTTTGCCAGAGGCAGTCTTTCCCCAAGTTATGAGTACAAAGGATTGCAGCATAAATACCCACACCTTTCAAAGCAACCTGGTCTCACTCTGAAGTCGTCGAAATCCGGTGCTTGGGCAGCGACTTGCGGTGTCAGACACTGACGAAAAAAGCCGTCCTTAAATGTCGGTATGATACGCAGACGATCACTGTTATAGCTTAACAGCGCTTGATGGCGTCAAGGGGAACGCAGCAGGACAAGAATGAAAGTTAAGGCAGCGAAACACCAACTTTCAGCCAGAAGAGCGGTGTTCACGTCCCCTCAAGATTCTAAAGCCAAACCCTGTTCCTTTTTTTTAAAGGCTAGTTCACATTACACGATTTTCACCCTGCAAAATGCGTCGTGGAGACTATCATAATCTTTTGAGTGTTCATACCTGCCTAACATGTTTCTGTTTCCTTCAAGCAACCCGGGCTATGGAAACAAGCCCAAAAGAAGCGATGGATATATAAAGAGAAAGGCGATATTTAGAGAGCAAGCCCAAATAAGCAACTCCACTTTAGAAACAAGCCCAAAATATTACCAATATTTGTAAGCGACTTTACAAAAAAACAAGCCCAAAGTCACAGCTAATAAGCGGACCTGGCAACCCTGCGGCTTGTCCTCCTCACATTTCTTCCATCCGACGTGGGACGTATCCCGCTTCTCACTGGCTGATGCTCTTTGTCAGTCGTGTCAGACTCCTCCAGTTTTCTAGCCAGATATCCAGTCCCAGTCACAGACGAGGGGGCGACTTGCTCATTAGCTTGTTCACGCATGAGGACTCGTCGTGGCAGACTATCTGCCGACTCACCTCCGACCCAAGGTGGCTCTCAAGATCCTCTGCGACGTCAAAATCGCGGTGAAAATCGTGTAATGTGAACTAGGCTTGTTGTTTTTGTTGCCGATACCAAACCATGTGCATTAGTTATTGGAGGAAAAAAAACTTCAATTCGTATTGTTGTACTGACGTAGTGCGTTTATTTTGAAAGAGACTGTATATAACAGGCAAAACTTGACACGGCGTCCCAGAATGTCATTAACCAATGCACCCAGGGTACCTTTCATGTCGTATCTGGACGTGGAAAGTCCATGACCAAACGTCAATATGTGAAGAGGTTGGAGTGAGAATGTGTTGTTCAAAGTACAACCTCCCAGACTGTAACGCAGACTTTCTGTCAAAAATTTGTAATCGCTAAGCCCAAGCCAAGATGACTCTGATGGCGTCACTTTGACATCAGCAGGGTTATTGGTTATTTCTTCATACTTCACAAAGCTCCTCCACAGCCACGGAAGACATAATGCAACTGTTTTTACCAGCTGTGTCGTCCTCCATGTGATGAGTAAACTGACCTATATGTGTCACAAGTGACCACATGCTAAACGGTTTTGCTGCAGCTGCAAAGAAAAGTTACTCATTGTTCTCAAATGACATACAGACACAGAAAAGGCTCTTATAACCAGGCAGGTACAGTTTGCAGTTTGTCCACCATCAGATTTGGTTTGAGAGGTAATGTCTCAAATGCGTTGGCTCAGCTGAGATGTATTTTAGTTTTAACCAGACAGCCACAGTATCAAAGATTTGTAGTGTCTCCTAACAGCCACAATGGGCACTTGTGGGTGAGTAAATGAATCAATGAATGAAGTGCGTGGGTGGGTTTCTTTCTTAATACATCAGTTATCCTCTCATCTAAAAACCAAGAAAGCTCATTATGCACACGCTCGAACAAAAGCCTCAAACATACATAACAAGTGACCAGCACAAATCAACAATATGCGTAAAATGTCATGTCACCGCCTGGGTCAGCAGAGACAAAAGCTCAGGATCTGTAGGCTGTTCAAAGCTGATGGAGAGGACTGTAGCGTCTTTGATGAAGGACAGGGTGAAAGCAGGGAACAGAGGAGGAGGAGGAATCCTCGACAACACACACTGGGGATACAAAGAATTAAGTTTCAGTGTTTTTCTTGCCACTTAATTATCCCCCCTTCCAAGATGGGCCTGCACTTGTGGATGAAAAAGATACCCTTCTGTATACAACACTGCCTCTCCACATGACAGTGTGGTGGTTTCCCCTCCCTCCTTCTGTCTCATCTCACAAGATGACCCCCATTACTCTGTCCTGTTGTTACCAGAAGTAGAAAGAGACACTTTGTTTATGTTGAGAGAAGGTGATTTGAGAGGTAGAGATGAGTCGGAGGGGGGAGAGTTAGATCCTGCAGGTATGGAAACACACTCAGTCATAGAGGTGGAGCAGATGTTCAGGCTTGTTATGATTATGTGGTAATATTTTTAGTAGTATTTGGCTGTCAATAAAAATATAGTGGATTGAAATTTAATTGAGAGAGAGAAGGAGAGAGGAGGAGAAGAGGAGGGGGCGCTGCTAATTATGCATGGCGATTGTTGATGGCTTGATTGTCTGCGTCCAGCTGCACGGAGGAGCGGGGAGAGGGAGAGGGAGGGCGGGGAGAGAGGCAGACTCACTGACGCCAGGCTCGGAATTCTCCCATCCATTGAAAGAGAGACCCGATTGTGTCCGGGGCCTTTCCGACAAGCACCTGATCCCTGCCCAGACACACTACTGCGTGTGTGTGTGTGACAGAGAGAGAGAGTGTGTGTGTATGTGTGTGTGTTTCGCACAGATTTACGCACTGAGAACTCTGGAATCTGCAGACAAGCGCTGTCATGGGAGGAAAGTAGTCTGTTGGCATTTTTGATATCCTAGAAATAGCTCCCAGTTCCCAGAAATAAATGCGGGTTCAGGGGGAAGTGCTTTCTGTGGAGCCTCAAAATCAAAATAGGATGTTTATGTCTACTCCACGTGGATGCTTGTAATCTTCAGTGATCTATAAAGTGCCCAAACCCAGTCAGCAAAACAGTTATTTTCCCACCAGACCTGGGAAACGTAGCGCAATATTTGTCCTCCCCTTGACATATTTAAGAAAGATATTTAAGGTCAAAGTCTTGTTTGGATACCCTGCAACGCTCGCACAATATATCTCTAAAATAGCACCGGACTGAAGTCCCGTCTCACGGTTCAATATTGTGGTTTGCTCTAAAGTGAGGTCGCTGAGTGACTTGTCATGCCGGGTCAATGGTTGTGTGTGCGGGGGGAGGTTTGGGGGGGATAACCAAGAGGAAGGCAGTGACTTGAACATCTGTGAAACCTCTGCATGATAGGAAGGATATCTCCAGCCGTGCGCATTTACGCACAAAAGTGCCCAAAATGAAGATAACACTGTAGCGTGTGTGTGATTGCTTCTTATCCTGAAATAGTGTGTTATATTCAATTCACTTTTTGTGGCGTGTGACGTAACATAATGTGAAATTTACTATAATTATGATACTAAAATGGTCAAACCCTCAGGTCACGGTTGGCGAGACGTTCACAGCGGTTGCAAAATGTCTGGTGAACACACACAGCAGGCTAAACATCCTGGCACCCACAGACCTTTGAAAAACCACTTTATCTAACTACTGTACGTACACTTGACAGTGTAAAAGTCATACTTGGATGTTTATAGCTTTAATGATGACGGTGTTGACTGCTTTCCTGTCACTTTTCATGATCCGTCTCCAGGCCGCGTTGGCGTATTCATCATTACACAATTCTGGAGTATTTTGGAGAAGGTTTTCCTCTTCAACTTTCTCTGAGTATAACTGCAGACGGGATGGAGGGGAGGGGAGAGGGGGAGGCGTAGAGCCATGTCCGTGAGTGACAGAGGCGGTCATCCAATGGGATCTCCGAGCGCCTCTGCTTCTCTCCCCTCTGGTGGTGGACGGGGGAGGGCGGGCCGTCTGCCAAAGAGGGGAGTGCGCGTCGGGGTGAATGGATGACGTCGGGAGGCTGGCGCCAGCATGTCTGGGACTGGCGCGTTAGATCAACACAGCTGGGCCGGGATAGGACACACAGCTGGCTCAGGCCTGCATTCCTCCACAAAACAGGATTGTGAGAAAAGGGGAAAATAAGACCCAAATAGGAGCAGAACGGGACGTGCTTTGATGTAAACTAAAACGGAGCAACATTTGGAATTGTTAAAATAAAATATCATAAAACCCTTTCACCCAAAAGAAGGGGAAAGATTGTAGAAGTGAAGTTAGTGGACTCAGTGAGTGCAGCCATTGATATTCTTTCAAAGTGTGACTTGTTGTTGATCACATATCCATAAATGCAATTAATAGAGCCATAAAAGATGGCATAGAAGAAACATAAACCATCACCCAATTTAAACTATATCCAATAATCCATCATCAGAACAACATCTTCTTACTCATTAACTAATGTAAAACAGCCTGGCCTGCCATTGACCTTTTACCTATATCATATAGATATCATATTTTCAACTTCATACATGTATATGTGCCTTTTTTGGGGAGAGCATGTCCTAAAATAACCACACACACTGCTTTTAAACGGCTTAAACTATCCACATCTATTGTAATATATGTTTTATAGTGTTTTGAATGAGTTCTGCTTGATGAAGTGTTATTAATCGTGTGCATACATGCAGAGAAACCCTTATAGATTTACAGTTATCAGTAGAATAATAGGCCATAAATATGTAAAATGGTATCTCAAGTATCTCCATTTGAGATGAGGTTTGTTTGTCTGGAGTTATAGCTGATTATAGAAGTAAAGGGGATGTAGAAATTGTAAAATCTATATTTAAAAACATCCATCTCCCTTTGTTTTAACTCCCAAAAAAGTTAAGTAGCTTTAAATTAAATAATTCAGCTGTTTACTGTGCGTTTCTTGACATCTTGTGCCCAAATTTGGCAGCTTCTCCTATGTATTCCAAATAAATACCATCACCTGACAGAGGTAACTTATTGATTGACAATCCCCTTTAGGCATCCCAGCCCTAATTTCCTCATTCTTTCCAGCCCTTCCACAAGGTGATATCAGCCTATCAGAGCGGACTTGCTCTCCTCGCTATCCAATCAGAGCCCGATGCGAGAAAGGGGGCGTCAGCGGGCGCGCAGTGTATAAAGACCTAACTGTACGCTGCTGTCAGAGCACTGGAGCTTTTCAGGACCGCGATACAAGAAGTCCAAACGCAGGAGACCGTCGCAAACTTATCCTCGAACACCAAGCCGAGTCTTGTTGTTGTTTTTGTTCTTGTCGTTCTCACCATGAAAGCCATCAGTCCCGTCCGCTCGGTGAGGAGCTGCTACAAGGCTGTGTGCTGCATCTCGGAGCAGAGTCTCGCCATCAGCCGGAATAAACACTCGTGTCTGGAGGAGCCGGTGGGCGCCCTGTGCGACATGAACGACTGCTACTCCAAGCTGAAGGAGCTGGTGCCGAGCATCCCGCAGAACAAGTCCGTGAGCCAGGTGGAGATTCTGCAACACGTCATCGACTACATCTTCGACCTGCAGATCGCGCTGGAGGCGGAGGACACGGCCGCGCCGGAGGTGGTTTTGTCAATAAAGGTGAGGGGGGAGATGCGGGTCTGCAGGGGTGGACTGATGCTTGTCCTTCAGCACCAGACACTGACACTCAGCAACAGCACGACCTTTCGAGTTTTGCAGCACAGTTTGCATGCATGCCTCTGATATTGTATTTTAGTGTACTGTGATGCAGTTGCAGATGCTGTTCTCTGATACTGGATAATAATACACCCCCGCACACACTGTTATTCTTGTTTACTTGCACTTAGAATAAGAGAATTGTCATGGGCTCACAGTTCTGTCCCTCTCCTTTCAGACTGCGGACCTTGCTCGCAATTTCTCCAAAGAAGAAGGTCGGTTGTGCCACTAGGACGAGGATGACATATCATGGTATGTACGTGTCTTTTAATAACCTACCTAACTTCATAAATCACAAGATGAATGTGGTCGGAAGCATCCCCACCTCGGGGGCAAACTCTTTTTAAGAAGCACAACAGTGTCCTCTTTTGATATCCCAAAATGAAATAACTACAAAATAAAACTTTTAGTAGAAGCGAGAATAGTGTAGGCATTGATGTGCCGGGATGATGAAGGTCCCTGTACCCTCCACATTCACCACGGTTGCCAATTAGACAGGCCCAGTGAATGTGTAGCGGATTCATTGCTATCTGCCTGGGGTTAATGAAAGTTCCATGCTAGGCGCCAGTCTGTCTGCTCTCCTCTGCAGGGAGGGGAGGGGAGGGCGAGAGGGAGAGATCTGACTTCACTTTTCTTCCTTTCTCTCCATGCAGGTGCAGGGAAACACATGTCTCCACTTCACTCCGGGCAAGAGGACAAGAGGGGCAGAAAGGGTGGGATAGGTATTTGGGAGAGAAGGAGAAGAAGAAGGAGGAGGAGGAGGAGGGAAGTGGAGGGTTTTAAAAAGAAGAAAAGACAGAAAAAAGTGGACTGTTTCCTAGATGAGTGGGGATCAACAGTGGTGCATGAGCAAGAAAACAGAGACTCATTCTTTGGCCCCTGGACAGACAAATCAACACACCAAAGCAGAAGCCAGGATTGGAAACTGAAAGCGACTGGCTGTGTTTGCCCTCCTCCAAAAAACAAAAAAAGAACCTGGGATCCTCTATAGGTAGACGTAGAAACATTGGTACATTGTTTGATTTTTATGTTTTTGGGTTGCATTCCAAACCAACTTTAACGTGGGTCAAACTCCACACACCCAACCTGAACTCTTACATCACCAAGTCTCACATCATCTCACACAACGATCCCATTATTACCCCACTCTAATCTGATTTCTAATGATCTGGAGACTGTTACAACTTCATACGAATGTGTACATATCTGCTGTGGGTATGCAAAGTGTGAGTCAATTTGGATGTTTTTTTCTGAATGGGAGTTTGGGTTTTCGTAGGTATAATCAGAACTCTATACTAGAGTTAATTGTAAATGTTTGTAGGGATTGTGGTATTTCTACAGACAAATGTGCCGTGAGTTTCATAAACTCTTTATTATAAAGTTTGCTTTGTATGTATGTATGTTCTTATGTAATGAAATAAAACAAAAAGACGTGAAACAGTTTGGGCTGCCATGGTTTGTGGGATGATGAATGAGTGTGAAGTCTCATCGAGGTGTTCAGAAAATGAAGGTGATGCTGCTGACGCGACTTTTCGTATTTGGATGACAACAAAATGCTGATACAACAGGATGTTTTCAGATGAATCTTGAGGTCGAGTGGTTGGAAATCAAACAAAGGGAGTTTCCTGTGAATGCTTCTAATTTTCCAAAGAATGAGTTAGAACGCAATTCAACTTCCTAAATGGTGTAAGACAAGAGGATGTTACGTGATCGTAAACCAGCATTTCTGATCATTCATAAACCTTGAAACCACTGAACATTCATGACACCAGACCAGCATGTCTTGACCTTGGAAGCTGACGAGCATCACCTGAAATGCAGCAAGTATTCAACCCAATAAGAACTCTTTTTCAAGACCTTTGATAGACGTACAACGTAGGAGTGGAGGCCCCATTCATGTAAGATGATATTAATTAGGCCTACAGAAATAATACAACTTTAATGATACATGGGCAGTTTTGTAAATTAATGTTACCATACTTAGCAGGTCTCAAAAGTTGACAAAACTACTCCACCTTGTGGATTACTCTTGAACTTCATGCATTAGTATTGGTACATACCATCAGTGCCTCATCTGGATCATCAGCAACAATGAAGAATCTTGTTATTTACAATCTTGTGAAACGTTAAGAAAAGAAAATACAAGTGACAATATGTTGAAGAGCTGAATAAGCTGACCTAGTTAAACCTTATGCTACTAATAATGAGATTGCAGCTCCATCTAGTGGCTAAAATGTGTTATTGGCTCAAAGTTTTCAAGACTGGAGAACTTTCATAGCCTGCTGTATACATTGAAGAGATTTTTAGGAGATGAGCTGCAAGGCATAAAAATATCTTCAAAATGCTTTGCAAAAGTTAAATTTATTTATCTTTTCCTAAGTCTGTTAAAGAAGTGCTGCACCCTGATCATTTTGAACTTACTAGTACCATACTACTGTACTTACACTTACTCACACTATGTATGATCTTACAAGCTATTGGCTGAGACTCAAACTTTTGTTTGGTATGCATTTTCAATTTCTCCCAGCTATTATGGATCAGTAGGACCTGATAAGTATAAAAAACTAAACATTGTCAATGATTATTAAGTCCCAATGTCCTCAAATGAGACGACAATAAACTTCCAATGTCTTCAGACAAGTACTTCCTAAATAACAGCATCTTAGCTTGTTACTGTTGCTTAAATTGGTCAAATTTGTTGCCATACCAAACTACAAACATTATTAATTATAAATAAACAAGTTTCAACTATAAGATCAGGTTTTGGACCTTGTCCACTTCTGTATCAGTACCGACTTGGCAAAGATGGCTGCCGTCTTGTTTTTACATAGATTAGTGTATTGTGCTCTTTATACCACTAGATGGCACAGAAAAGTGTCCATGATCAAGGACAACAGGTCTTAGTTAAGCAGAATGAAAAATAAGGTCAAGCAAACCCAAAATGTGATGTCCTCATATGAGGACACAGGGTCTCAAGAGGATGTTTATACTACTGTCTATACTGTGTATCTCAACTGTTGTGTATTCATATTTATATTACTGCACTGCGTCTGCACTTAATGATTTTGGCCATACTTCCCACTCATGTTCATAATGTATATATCTCAGCCTATTCATTTCACACTGGTCGTACTGTCTAGAGCTAGCATATTCATATCTACACTTTACTGCAGTGATTTTCAACTAATGGCCCATCAGCTAAAACTGGCCCACGATAGGGTGCCAGGTGGCCCGCTGACAATTAATCACAATTAAATAAAGTGATTCACACTGGGATTTTTTGTACTTTAAATGTAAATAAGGTGTCAGAGTGCATACAAAAAGCATCAAAATAGAGCTTGTTTATCAGAAACACTGCCAGGGGAGGATCCCCCGAACCCCTCGACAGAGGTCCTAGCTTGGCCCCAAATTTCCTCAAGTCCTAGACACAGGCCCCTTGACTCCAGCCATTTTGTAAAAATGGCCCCAGGGCAAAGCAAGTTCAGTATCTCTGCCTTACTGTTTATTATTGTTGAATTTGTCATACATATGCACATTACTCCGCACTTTTTTTTGCACCTCTGGTTACCATAAAACTTCAATTAGTAGCCTGGGCTATTATTTGCTTAAATCACTGAACTCAACAGGCCTATATTTGGGACAGGCGTATATATGGGACAGGCCTTTAATTCTTCCCACACAAAACTGTTGCTCAAAGACAGCGTCTGTTACAGCACTCGAGGATTACAGCATTTTAACACAACACCACTTTATCCTGTTAAAACAATACTCACAACTTTAATTAATTTTTATGAAAACTCCTTTTTATTCTTTTGATCCAAGGACCTTTACAGACTAAAGGAATATGAATAACTTACAGGGTAATCAAGGAGTGGAAACATAATTTGAGGTGGCTAACATACATCCGAAGAAATTCTATAAAAAAAAAAAGAACTGCTTGGCAACCAGACTAGGTGTCTGATTGAGACAGGCCTTTATTTGTCAAAATGTGTAGCTACACTGGACGTTTAATTGAAGTTTTACAGTATTTCATTGCCTCAGCACTTGCACTCTGCAATGACAGTAAAGTTGAATCTAGTCAAATGTACTCTATTTTCAGGAGTGAAGTTAGATCAGGTGTTGAACTGGTTTGCATTATACAGTTAGGCATTCATGTCTAATTGGTACCTCACCTCAAGTATGCAAATGAGAAGGGAAATTTTGCATGACTGTGATACTGTCTGGTAAAAAAGAGAAAAAAATTCTCTTTATTTAACCTGGATGGTCCCATTGAGATCAAAGCTCTCTTTCACAAAAGCACATAGATTTGAATAACATTAAAAGCGTTTCATAAAATATTTGCACAAAGACGGTCTCAATAGATTTCACCATAGTCTTTAACTCATTTGGGGTCACCGTGTCTTGAAGCTTATGATCAATCTGCAGATTGTTCCATGCAGTGGTGCAGAAAACCTTAAAAGATTTCTTTCCCTCTTCTGTTCTGACTTTTGGCAAAACACAAAATGCCCTGCAAATGGACATTGTAATTTCCGTTTTGCAAATCTAAAAGAAAAGATAAGTAAGTAGAAGTTTTTTACCAAGAATAGCTTTGTAAATAAAAACATACCAGTGATTCATTTTTGTCATTCAATAGGGAGAAAATAACAGACAGCATCATTTGAGTGTTATTTAACCGACACCACAAACAATGCTTGAGGCCTCAAGACCAGGTCCCAGTCCACGCCACAAGATGGGGATGTTGGATGAGGATGCAATAACTCGTGTCGTCCTCCTGACATCCCAGGAATGTAAGCAATCACGAGATAAGCTTGTTGCTTTGGATCACAAAATGAACTTCTATAGGTCAAGTGCTGCTTTGACATAGAAATGCAACCCTTTGATCCAGATTGGATTGATACAAGACAGAGATTATTGAGCCTGAAGTGAAGAAGAAGCAAGTCTAACCTGAATGTATTTTATCTAACTCATCAGACATGAGCGACTCTTGGCGTGTCTCAGACAAAAGCCCAACACTGCTCTTTAAAATGTTTACATGACAGCGCTTTATCTGTTTGTCCGCCCCCGTATTGAGCCACTGTTGTGAGGTATTTCACACAATACTTACAATGACTTACTGACTTTGCACCATTTAAATTCCATGTAGCCCAATGTATAATTGTGCTTTGCAGGCTCATACCAGCCAATGCAACATTTCTATGAGTAGCATTTAGCAGTTGGGTATGAAAGAGGAAGAAACAGAGGGTGGAGATGGTTTGAGTTGCACTATGTGGAGTGATAATGACAATCCTGTCAGTTTTCTAGTCTCAAACATCTGTTTAATGTTGCAATATCATGTGATCTGTGAAGCAAAAGTCTCAAACAACGACAATTAGGAATTATCTTATCTTATCCAGTGTAATAAGCAAGCAGCTATGTCAGCATTTTCCCTGACCTTTAGTCTTTTATTGGCCTGGGTACTGCATTTAAGATCATTAGGAACTATTTTGACTAAATAATTTAACATTCTTACATGCAGAACATTTTTAGATTTCACAATTTGAAATGAAGATGAAATGAAGTTCAAATGGCGGCATGACAATAAGGCTTTGCTTTGGATTGGAGTCTGCTTGGCCTTGGCCAATGGGGGTCAAGTCATATGGCTTGGGGTCTGGTAGCTGCAGATGGGGGAGGGGTTGTTTTCTTTCAATATCTCCTCTGAGCCAATAAGCAAGAGTGGTGCTGAATGAATCCAATTATCATCTACAAACTATCCCCAGCAACACCTTGCACCAGGCCACACTACACTTTCATCAAGTGGATAACAAAAGTGCTTATATAAACTATTACGTGGCTTTTTATTATTATAGAAATGATCCATGAAGACAAGTTTTGTACATATTTACACATTATATTTGTAATGTATGTAAAATTTCCCTTGAATTTAAACTGAAATGTCTCCAAAGTGACATAAAATAGTGCCATACTATTTGAAAAATATCTAATTGTCTCACTTCTTCACTGAGGCCTGACTTAAGTCATTATTAATACACATTTTTGATGAATACACAGTTCAAATTTATCACAATGCAACTTTGTGGATGGACTATCATTAAATACATATAGTATATTTTTTTTAATGTTTTACACATAATATTTCTGTAATTTTCTATGACAATATTTTAACTTAATTAATGAATTTTCATTTCATTTATTTATTTATTTATGATTATTTTTAATCAGTTTATTTTATTTCATTTCATTTCATCTTATTTTATTTTATTCTAATTTATCTAATATCCTATGTGTGAAATAGAATTGAAGCTTAGTTTACTGTTTGAAGTGCATTAAATTGTGGCTTATGATGGCCCCTTTGATTACCACAAAAGTGTCTTAACAACAAAGTTACAACTCTCTTATAACAATGCAACTTTGTGGATGGACTATCATTAAAGTGTTTTTTTTTACATAATATTTCTTTTATTTTCTATGACAATATTTTAATTGAATTAATTAGTTTTAATTTAAATATTTATAATTATCTTTATTTGTTCATTTTTTGGTTTATGTATTTGTTTACTTATTTTGGTTTTAATTTAATTTTCTATTTAATTTTTTTTTCTAAATCAACTGTGTGGATGGACTATCATCAAATACATTTTTTAGTGTTCCATATATAATATTTCTTTAATTTTCTTTGACAATATTTCAATATAATCAATTGATTTAGATTTCATGTTCTTATTCATTCATTTATTTATAATTAAATGTATGTATTTATTTATTTTAATTTCATTTTAATTTAAAAGTGATTTAATTTTGTATGTTTGAAATAGAAGTGAAGCTTAGTGTACCGTTTGATGTGCATCAAATTGTGGCTCATGATGGCTCCTTTGATAACAACAAATCTTTGTAAACAACAAAGTTACAACTCTCTTACTACATGTCTGATTATTTAGACTAAACTCATTCACATTCACATAATAAGTGGTCATTGTCTGCAGCTCCAGCCTTGTAATAAAAGAACACTATGTCCCTGAATGCTGCTACTGTCCCTTTAAGAACACCAGCTCCGTCCCCTCGTACAACTGTTTTATGCAAATATGACAAGCCGAACGTGCCGCGAACCAATCAGAGGCGAGTTCCAACCGCGGGAGATCTAAATTTCGCGGGACGAAGTTTGGCGCTAAAAAAGCTGTTCTTCCCCAGCCAGCTCTCTTGTCCTGTTGTATGGAGAGCGGAGCTGTGAGCCGGACGGACAGGAGTCACACACCGGGTCGGATCCGCATCACAGGGACTCACTGCACACTGTAGATCACAAGGTGGAGCCTGATCTCAAGGAGACCTGGAAACCTGCTGGTACTGGACTTTATAAAATACGGGGTGTTTTAAGTTGAATATTTATTTAACCTGCAGTTTGTGTGTAGCTTGTGGGGCAAGTTTCCTCTGCACTTTGTGACGGGACAAAGGATAACACCGATCTGTGTGCTGTGTTCAATGACGCATATTATTATAAGATAGGGCTGGATTGTCTGTTTAACTCATGCATTTTGGATTTAATAGACAGATCTCTGCTGTGTGAGGCTGTTTTGTTGTTATATTAGCATAGTAGGAGTATATGTTCACACAATAGCAGCAGCAGCAGCTTGCTAGTAGCAGGGGATAGTCAGCAGAGCATTGATCGCAGTGCTGAGCTCCCAGCTTTGACCAATCCGGTTAAATTTAGTTTACTCAGGAAAATGATGCGGATGCCTAAAGGCGTCTCTCCAGCACCGGCTCGGCCAGTGGCGCTGCCTTGCCCTCAGCAGAAGATGAAGGTTGTGTGCACCGGAGGAGTGAAGACCGAGTTCTTCAGCACCGGACTGTCCAGCCCGCCGATGAGCTCGGTACCGGCCGGCTACTTCACCCAGATCTGCA
The DNA here is from genome assembly GCF_006386435.1 of Epinephelus moara. Taxonomy (NCBI): domain Eukaryota; kingdom Metazoa; phylum Chordata; class Actinopteri; order Perciformes; family Serranidae; genus Epinephelus; species Epinephelus moara. Next base: position 17,164,377 of record NC_065519.1, read on the forward strand.
ACACCGCCGCGGCCGAACAAAGAGCCAACAGCCTGTACTCAACCCCCCACGGACCAGAGGCTAAACCCATCAGATCATCCTCCGGGCGACTGCCGGTAAAGAATCAAACACACACTGCAAATACACACACAATACAACCCTGTGGTGCAAACACACACTTTTAAAAAGCTGCATACAGTGTCCAGTTTTGTGTGTTCATGTGGGTGGACTCTTGATTTCCAATGGTATGCATGTGTAGCAGAGTTTGGGGCACATTCAAATATGTTTTGACGTGATAAGCCACAGAGGAGCCACTGTGACTGCTGCTCCTCTGTGTGTGTATGTGTGTGTGTGCGTGTGTGTGTGTGAATGGTGTCCCCTTTGCCTGCAGTGTTAACTTGTGTGACATCTTTCCCCGCAGTCCAGCTGTAGCCACACAAGACAAGACGCAGTGTGTGTAAATGTGTGATGGTTTTGGTAAGGGGATGAGGGGAGGAGGGGGGGTTTGATAGTGTTTGGAGAGTGTTTGGGGGGGCCCCTCGCTTGTGAAAAGGAAGGATGAGAGGCCTCCACAGTGGGAGATAGCCGGGGCCGGGGTGGCTTTTACACTATCAAACAATGAGCAGGCTGGTGGCAGACACTAATGTAAACATTTCACTGGTCTATTGAGCATCTTGTGAGCTCTAATTCGACATGAGCAACAGCCTTTTTTCTGATTACACCCATGTGACAGCTGCTCCCACTGCACCTGTCGCTGAGGCAATGCACGACCTGTGTAACCTGTTCGTATCTCCATAGGAAGGAGGTGGAGGTCAGAGGTCGCAACAGGACAACTGGTGTGTTTCCCTGAGAGCTCGTAAAAACCCAACTCTCATCCTCAATATGAGCCACGCACCCCTGCCATGTATATACAGTATGCTTCCTATTCCTCGAGGATTATTTGGAAAGCTCTATGATCTGAGAGGATTGGATCGCGCCCAGCAACGTGTTAGCGCTCCACACCTGCTGTTGCTTGTTATATTTGGTCTCCTCTTCGCAGCCAGCCAAGTTGCCGTCGTTTAGTTGGTGAATTGCAGCAAGGCTAAAGGGGGTTAGGGGTTAAAGTGTGTACAGGGGTCTACAAATCTCATGTTAACCTCCTGCCCTTGGAGCCTGTATTCACTAATAGGCCCCTTCAAGAGGATTAGCAGGACGTAAGTAAAGTGAGAAACAGGCAACCACCTGGTGAACTTAATTACAGTTACAACCCTGTCCTCCATCCTCCATTTTGTTTAGTAGTGTATTAAAATGTGTTTTCCTCCTTTTAATCCAGCACTAGGAGTGGTTCATGTGACAGATAGGGTGTCTTGATAGGGTTTATTATACACATACTGCGGCGCAATCATCAGAGGATGGTGACATGTTGCTGATATGGCAGCCAGAGTGCTGAGTGTGTTTTCTTGCTGATAATGGGGCTGTCCATTATTTCCCTCTGCCATACATTCACTATATATGTGCTATACACTAGTGTTTGAATGTGTCGTGACCACATGAGTGACTTGAAGGAAAGCAGTGTCTTTTTTACTTGTAGCACGTTGTCACAGGTGACGTTGGCCATCTCTGTTGCAGTGGCAGGTTTCAAAAGCCCCAAAGTCCCACAGTTCTGAAACTTCCCCAGCACATGTCAGTAAATTGGGTAAAGTTGCATCTCTGGGGGGAAATTGCATCCTAAAGTCTTACAAACAAATGATGCGGAAATGTGTGGGAACATCACGACTAGTAACTTTGCTAAAGGAAAGATCCTACAGCTGTTTAACTTACAAACATATAAGGTGATGATGTCACAGCTTCCTCTTTGTCACTTTATTTTTCACATGAGAAGACAGGAGTTTCTACTTCAAAGCACAGATGTTTTCGTTGCTTTTTCTGGGGTTTTCTGAGGCCTTTATAGCCTCAGAGGCAGATTTAAATTCATCAATAACAGATGGCAGCACCTGCCAGGTTTTTCAGGGTCATGTCCTCATATGTTGTCCTCTTTAAATCCTTAAATACAGAGATTCAGATGTAGAGCAGTATCCAAATTAAGGCGAGCTTCGGTTTTGAGCAACAGAGCATCACTGCTGCACCTGGTGTGGACTAGAAATTAAGTCTGGTTTCATGCAGCCTGTTGACGAGGATGTTTCAATGATTATAAAAGGGAATAATGATCATGATATATATAAAACAGAATTATTTCAATGCATGGCTGAACTTGAAGGTAGCAGCGACTCTAGTGTCTTCTTTGCGCTCTTGCTGACACATCAGCTTCACTGCATGTGCAGTCATGGGTCTTCTGTTTACAGGAAGTGTAACTTCTTCATGTACAGCTCACTTCCTTCAGCTTGAACAACAGTACACTCCGTAACCACTGTCTTTTTAGCCTGTTTTTTTTTTTTCACAGGGTAACAGGATGCTTGGCTCAGCATGAAAACCTGAGTTCCTTTAAGCACAGACAAATCAGTCAAACATAATCCCACGCTTCAAAGCTTACTCGCGGGGCACGTGTTGTGAAAAAACACGGAGAAAAAAAGTTAATGTTTGACTGCGTGAAGTTAACTTCAGCTGCAAAGGTCTCGTCTTTACTTATTAATCGTGCTAACTGTAGTAAAAAAGGCAGTGTATCTGTGATTGTCATGTGACTTTTAACCATGCTGTTGATAATGTGTCACTCTTGTTTCCTTTCCCGTTGATAGGGATGTAAATGTGTGACAGGATCCATGCCTGCGTCAAAGTACAGGGAAGTCCTTTCTGTCTGCGACGGCTACTTTTGATCAGATCTCAAAGCGCATGGATGAATGAATTTGTCTGTTTCAGATGCCGCAAGTCGTGTTTACTACAGCCAAATGGCAGTCTGGCAAGAAGATGCATCTGCATAATGTCGAGCAGACACAATGTCCCGCTTATTCCCTGCTCATGTCACATGTGCGTGTTCCCCGGATTTTCATGGAATGTGCGCAATCTGCCAAAACTCTATCAGCGCTTCATGAACTACTCTTTCTGGAAAACAAACCTCTGTCTTATAACTTCCAGTGACGTCTTGAATCACCTTGTAGTTCCAGAGATTCTTCTTTTGGTGAGCCCCCATTCAGAAGGGTGACACTTGGGTGTGACATTGGCCAACTGTATGCAGTCACCCAAAGCCTCCCTCTGTTTCTCTATGCACTCTCATTTACCTCATTTTACCCCGGCCTCAGGCCAGTGCTGGCCCTGGACATTATGTCCTCAATAGGGGGAGTTTTGCATTTCAAAGCATCCTGTTCCCACCCCTCTCTATCTCCCCACCACCAACACACCAAAAGGACAAGTCCGCCCTTCTGTTTCACCTCTCCAGAGCCATGTTGTCAGTCTCATCAGCAATGCATGCATTGTTTCCCTTTGACTCTCCGAGGGTGTGGTAGTGACCAAGCCTTCTGTTTGTGTACAGAGGAGTGGATATTTGCAGGCGTACTGTAACTTGCCTTCGGCTTGAATGGAATCCGAGTCCCATGCCGCCCCCAGGTTTGTTGGTTTGAAAAGAGGCCAGACTGCTGAAGTCCTTCACGTGACTGTGACTTTGTGTGTGAAATGCCACTGTGGATTTCACCACAGCGGCAGCAGCAACGGCGTTGGCGGGAATTGGCCAAAGAATGTACAGCAAACAGGAGAAGCCACGTGCAGCGCTTTGGGTGTAACAGGGCAGGCGACTCTTGGAGATAGAGAGTTAATAGGAGTGTATCTGGCTCAGCCCTTTCCTATTTCCTCTCACAGTTATTGGCCCAAACAGTGGCTGCACAGTAACTACACAGGAACTGATTTTAAATTGAGTAACGTGCTTGTTATGATAATTGCAATGCTCACAATGTTCAGCTTTCTGTGTGAGATTGATCCAAATGATCGCATTTAGTCCGTCAGGATGTATTGTGTGTCCTCGTATATGTGTCATGCAGCATGCCTGTGTGTTTCCCTATAAATCAACAGCCTGTCTTTCCACTACATAAAACAGTGTTTGCGTAATATGGTTGACTCACCAGAGAAATCCCTCATGCAAAAAAGGGAGCACCCAAGCCCCCACCCTCACCTATACAGCTGCAGGGTGAAACCGTTGGTTCCCCTCTTACAACATGTCACTATGCCTGTGGCTGCTCTCAAATTGTAGACCTACAAGCCTAAAAAATGTAGACATGGCGCAGCTTAGTCTGCACATTAAGGTCATGGGAGTTAAGAGGCTCTAATGTCAAGGAGCCTTTTTCTATACAGTACTTATTCTGGGACTGGAAGACTCAGGCAATCAAGTAAAACCAGAAAGATCTTCCCTCTGTTTAAACGACAGCTGGCACAGCTTGTAGAAACTTCAACCAGTTTCTAGTTCCTCTCTGTGACCCCTGGTATTTGGCAGCTACAGTCAGGACCTAGAGCCAACAAAAACACAGCTTTTAATCCCATAAATAACTGCTAAGAGTCACTATTTTGCTCAAAGTAGCAGGTCCTGATGGGCCAAAGTTCCGTAGCCCCAGTAGTCTAAAAAATGTCCCATTGGACTGAAAGGCCATTTCGCCAACAGCCCGTTATTCCCAAAACAAACGCTCAAGGCCCAGAAGTCTAATTTCTCCAAAAATACACACTCCCTATAGACTCTTTAGGGCCGACATCACAATGACATCAGTTTGTGAGCTGGAGGCAAAACACGACTCACCACCACAGGGCTGTAGGATACATAGGAGTCTTAAAATATCGTCTTGTTGTGTTATTGGGAGCCAGAATAGAAGGATTCATGGCTCAAAACTTAAATTTTATCACATACCAGCTGCCACTGCCCCTCAACGCACATTTCATATCAGGTTATGGAAAAAATATTTACTGTTGTAGATGAATTACGAAGGTGTATTAACGGTTATCCACCTAATCAGAAATTGGGGAAGTATTAAGAGGAATATTGGATTCCTCCGTAACGCTAACTTTTTAGCACATTAGCTAACATGAGCTACGATAGCAAAACAAAATGGAGGAAACTGTTCAAGTGTGTCCTTTCTAAGACAACAAAGCCGGCCCTCCTGTCAAATCATCCATCCACTGAGTGAGAGCATACAGATCGGCCAGTCTTGTCACGTCGGTCAGTGTTTACTTATTCAAGTAACAGTCGCGGTTCCGGAGAGTGAGAAACCTGACATGGTGCGTTCGTAAACTCAGTCTGACACTCTACGCTAAAAAGAGAGCCCTGTTGGTTGAAGAAACGGAGCGTTATATTTCTATATGAATTAACAAACACTTAAGTTAATCACACATTTACTGCAGTTGTCGCTCTGCTGCTCCATTTCAGAGTGCCTAGAGAAGCCTCTGCCATTCCGCGAGTGTGGTGCTGTGAAGAACCAAATGGTATATTTTGACAGCACTTCAAATTTACGAACCATCCAGTTCGTGCCAGAGTGCACTCCGGCACTCGAATTGAGTATTTCTGACTGCACAACTCGCATTATCGTCCTCCGTTGTCTAAAATAAGCCAACAGAACTTGCTAGCTAGTGCTGGCTAATGTCTGTGGAGAATTGTTTTACCTCCAGCTAAGCCCCGCCCACTGAAAAACGTCATACTGTTTCCCAGCAGCGTTTGAGTCACTGAACCTGGGTGTTTTTCACTGACCAGTCCCTGACTTTTCAGCAAATTTGTACCACCAAATGTGGCTGTTTCAAGCCACATCACGATCTTTTCCAAACCATAACCAAGTAGGTTTTGTGCCTAAGTGTAACCACTCATTCACCACAGCATTGTTGACGAAAGTAGCATATCCATGGTTCACAGAAACATACACTTTGAACATTTTTTTCCTGTTGATTAGGTTGTCCAACTGCAGGGATCTTGTATTTTTGGCGAAAGGGGACTCCGCAGCAACGGGTGTTTGTTTTGGGGATAACGGGCTGTTGGAGAAATGCGCTTTCAGTCCAATGGGACATTTTCAGCCAACTGGGCTTCAGAAGTTTGGGCTGTTTGAACAACGAGCAGTCCCCCATTCTGTGCCCTACTGAAGCTGGCCGCCTGTATGCTGTAGGGATTAAAAGCTGCCCCGCCAGCAGCACATACACTTGCTGTGCTGCTCCAGATGTCGCCAGTCAACAGGTGGACATGTCAGGGAGCACACTGGGACAATGGCAGCCTTCATTATCCCCACACTCACACTGGCACATCCACACGTGGTTAAGTCAATTCAGCACTTTTCCCCGTCTCGCAAGAAGTCCGTCGCCCTAAACCTATTAGCTAAAGCACCGCTGTGACAAAAAGGGATTATTGTTGCCAAGTCTTTTTGAAGAGACGCAGAGGAAAGGCGAGTTTGTGAGACAACACAGAAATGAAAGGATAACAGGGAGTGAGGTGAGGGCCTAACCAGATGCGACAAATTACCCAGCAGCCTCGGTAGCATCTAGCTTAAATCCCACGCCTCGTTAGCGCAGTCACCAGAGTGTTTCTGTGTGGGCGCTCTGCACAACGAGGGTAATGAATGCAGATTGACTGCAAACTTTCTTATCCAACGACTGGCAGGAATTCTGCATGTTAGCGTGACGCCACTTTCTGCAGCTTTTTCATCTCGCAGACAGTTGGTTATTACTCAGTTCTTCAAGGGAGTTCATTTGACTTTCACTTTTGTTATGTTGGGTCAATGTGGGTCATTGAAAAGAAAGTAGTGGTCACATGAAGACATTTCGTTTTATTGTGGTCCAAAGGTTGTGTGTGTGCTTCTAATTGAAGCTGCAGGTCTTAGTGTATGACGCATCACAGTTATAGTCAAGTAATCATCTGTTTGTAAGAGTGGAGAGCCTGTGTGTGATAATGTTGTAGAAGAAAGGGGGCATAGGGAGGCTTGAGAGGGGGAGGAGAGGTCACTGAGTGTTTCCAGGGATTTCCTTGCATTTCGCATGCAGTGGGTTTGGAGTCGATCAACCCCCTTTCCCTATCCGCCCCCACACACACACACCATCAGCCCCTCGTGAAGTGCTTGGGAAAGTGTGACGGGGGTGCTTTGTTCCTGCACTTGAGGGCTGTTGGCACATTTACAACACTTCTCAACAACCCCCCTATTTAACACTTTTACTAGCACTGTTTCATGGATTGGCTGGACGTGGCCTACACACTTCATTCTCATGATTAGACTTTAAACTTGCCATTACGTAAAGTCAAGACTGTTTCCAGAAGACCATCAGCTAGAATAATACTCAAATGGGGAATATGTTCACATTATAGATTTTCTTACGAGGCCAGATTGATTAGGTCATACTGAACACTATAAGAACACCATCTTTGCTTTTATATGTACTTTCTTTACTGATGTACATAAACTCTTTCCTCTCTAGGCTAAAAGGAAGCTGGATCTTGAGGACCCTCTTTACATGCCAGAGTTCCGAACACCAAAAGGCAAAAGCAGCATCGCAGCCAGGATACCAAGTCCAAGGAGTGAGTACACTGACGACAGATCTGGGAATACATGAATGTGAAAGAGGTGGTGTAATGTGGTGGGTTTAATGGGTAGATACTTGCTGGGAGTGGTATCCGCGCTGATAACATCACTGTAATGCTTCTATTTAAATCAAGTTTACATCACATAAAGGGAGAGGCAACTTAAAGAGAGACCCTTCCTCCATGTGGAGAAGGAGGCACATGAGGAGCTCTAATAGGTCAATGGCAATAACAAAAAACACTGTAGAGTTATGTTAAAGGAACACTAATTTGTTTTTCTTGCATGTCTCCATGATGACTTAAGAATCCAAAAATGGAGGAAACTCCTCATGGACTGAAGTCACAGGGGTCTGCATTTAGCTACAGTAAAACTATTTAAAGCATCAGTTTACTAACTCTTACACAGCTCATGCAGTACAGTCCAAGTCTCATTAAACCAGTCCCATGCTCAGTTCTTCCCAACCACATGGATTTTTTCACTAAAAACTTACTATGTAAAACTGAACTGAAAGTGAAAATGATTTATGCTCTCTTCAAAGCCAGACTCCTTTGACAAAAACGGTAATTTTGGAGCCTCATGAATCATGTGAAGAGGACCATGTATGTTGGAGTTACAAACCACTTCCTATTTGGTGGCGAAACATGGAAATTTGACACCTCGCCACCGTCACATGGTTTGACGAAAACTCAAGCTTTAAGCAACTTTTGATATCCAAGGTCTTAAGATGCTACAGACAAAATTTGAAATCAACTGGATCTAATCTGTAGGAGGAGTTTGTAATAGTGCGACCCCTGGAAATAGCCAAAAAATGCACCACAATGACACATTAAATCCAAAATGGCTGACTTCCTGTTAGGTTTCGGGTATGGCTCCAAGAGGCTTTTTTGTAGGTCTTGGGGTGTTTCATGTGCCTACCAAGTTTTGTACATGTCAGTGAAACTAGCTTGAGGGGCTGCTTTGTAGAACTCTTGTACTGAGCCATTTTGTGACACGTGTTAACCAGACCCATAACGGATGGAAATGTTTTCATCAGTACTGATGCATGTGCAAAGTTTGATGAGTTTTTGGGCACCTTAAAATGTGATTCTTTTTGGTCGTTTGGGCGGTGAAGTATTCCTTCAATATAACTCTATGGTAATGTTACAACTTTCTGTGTTTTATTTGTTATTGCCATTGTTGAGTTGCCAATGTTAGAGTTTCTAGTGTACCTCCTACTCCACATGGAGGAAGGGTCTCTTCACAATATAACTAGATAGAAGAGCGACATAAAAAGTCCAATAAAATACTGTAGGTACAAAGAGATAAGTCTCAGGAAGTTGTCTAATTACGGTTCTTTACAATGGTGCAAGTCCAAAGGAAGGAAGGTGGAGCAGGGATTGTGCAGCAGGGGGAAGGGTAGTGTAAAGATGGAGGATGTCCAACTCTTCAGATAGGTACAGGAGCCTGAGGAACTAAAATCAGAAAAGTCAAATTATTTGACCAGCAGCAGAATAAAAAGTAATGGCTTGTGTGGGATGTAATTTTTGCACACAAATGGTCAACATGATGGAGACAGAGGCAGATCATTTACACAAAATGATATGAGTCACATTCACGCAGGTATTAAGGTAATTGACATATTCATGTAACAAAATTCTGCACCTTCAGTGTGTTTACCTGCTCACACTGTTTTAATTTTTGGAATAAGACTGAGCTGTGGGAGAGATTTGAAGCCTTTGAAATTTCTCTGCAACAGCATTTTATGCAAATAAATCAAATGCTGTTGCAGGGTAAATATTCTTTGGCTTTTTTGTTAAATGTCTACATATCATTGTTTGTTTCTAACTGTTCCGCTCTTCACGTGCCTCTGTCCGTGTCTTTGCTCTCAGCTCCAAAGTCTCCAGGTGAGCGGACGCGGTACGACACCTCCTTGGGCCTGCTGACCAAGAAATTTGTGGGTCTGATTGCGGAGTCTCCTGATGGGGTTCTTGACCTGAACTGGGCCACTGAGGTTCTGGAGGTCCAGAAGAGACGCATCTATGACATCACAAATGTCCTGGAGGGAGTCCAGCTCATCCGAAAGAAGTCCAAGAACAACATCCAGTGGCTGTAAGTACGAATGCAGAAGAGGACATTTAATATGAGGAATGGAAATAGATGTATGGAAAGAAAAGGTTTAAGAAATACAGCCACTTTGTTATTAAGTCTAACTGGCTCATGATCCGAGGCTGTAGAGTGGGGATCAGGGACAAATGCAGTCATCATAACAGTTACCAGACAGTGTAACAGGTGACATTTGTTAAAGGCTGTGATCAGACTGCAGGCAAAAGTGTTTATTTTGCTCATATATGACTCGGTTCTGTTTTTTTCCATAACAATGTGGACAGCAGAAGTCACATGGAAACTGATCTTTTCAATTCTGATCTGTGCAACTTTCATCTGTGGTGATTTTTTTTTTTCTAATGCAGCCTTGGTCTGAATAGTTATACTGGAATTCATGCAACTTTTACGTCACTTACCTGAACCGAGTGTCCTGCTGCAAGAGTCTTACAGAGAGGTGCTGACAGATGTAGTTAAAAGTGGCCCTAAACATCTTGGAATTTTAGATGAAATCTGTTTCAGGTCACAATCCCTCCACTCTGCTTCCACACACTTCCACATAGAGGTAGCAGCCACTGCTCCACAAACATTCATAATTAAAATCCTGACTCTGTTTCTCCTCATCCTTGTTGTCATCTGCTTTCAAACTCGCTGGCTTCCGCTGCACTTTAACTTAAAACCGTAAACTCCGTTGCCCGTGTCGTCTTTGTTATTGTACTTTTGCGCATGCAGGCCAGTTCAGGACTGTGGCCAGTTCTCACTGGAATCTGATTTTAGCCACACGTTAAAAAGTAATATGAACAGTCAGTTAAGAAAAATCGGATTTGGGCAATCAATCCAAATTGAGCACTAAGGCTTGCAGCTTGAACATAGCCAAATAGTCCGCCAACATGAAATTGCTACCAACGTGTGATGCTTGGTGGGGGCTCCAGACCCCACAGTAATGTTGGTTTAACTATGGGCAGCACCAAAAAAATAGGTTTGTGGTTGTTGACCACATGACAGCCACAGTCCAGCTCTATAAACACATCTCTCAGCACCATCAGATACAGTTTATTTGCTTCTGTCAAACAGCTCCTACAAGGTTTTATCTTCCGAACCAACTGCCAAACAGTTTTACTTACAATAAACTGAACAGAATAAAAGCAGCACTGAGTCTCTCATACATGAGGTCTGAACAGGGCTTTACACTGAGGGACCGGTAAAATCTCCATCATGTGATGCCAGCAGCACGAAACACTGCATTAAATACCACCATATTCATGATGTGGATTTTTTATGTTGAGATTGCTTCTTCAGTTATCGGCGTGTTGACCACAAACTGTGTTGAATCAGCTCTGTAGTAGGTTTGGCAGTGTGGTGATTGGATTGCACCATATTGAAAAGTGTTTCTAATATTTTGTCCACCTAATACACAGATGAGAAACAATAAAAAAAACTAATACAGTTAAGCATCATAAACTACAGCTTCAAAGCTGACAATAGAGAGAAATAAAAATACATTTTAAAAAAGTTGTGTCTATTGAAGAACCCTGTGTGTGGCTGCAAGTCAGTGCACTCACTCCCGCTTACACTTACCTGCCCCCTAGTGGCTGTTAGGGAGCATTACAACATATCTAGACAACACTGAGCATCCTCTGCTGAACCATGTGGAGTGCTTACTGTGTATTACACTGTGTGTCTTTGTTTTTGACTTGGTATTACAGTTAGATTTTGTATTGCAATCATCATATGATTTGTTCATTTATATGTTTATGTGTGTTTTCGTAGGGTTGGGGATGTATTTGAGGGTGGTGCAGCTGGAGGAGAGAAGGCCTGCACCCTGAGGAAAGAGCTCGGAGACCTGGAGAGAGTCGAGAGATCTCTGGATGAGCTGATCCACTCCAGCACGGCACAGCTCAAACAGCTCACTGAATATGAAGATAATAAGAGATATCCTTTACATCCAGCTGTGTGTGTGAGCGTGTGCATCATTCTCTGGTGGTTTTCTGGTTACACGTGCAAATATCCACAAAATTGTTGGTGCTTGTATCACCCTTGACTCCGCGCTGTACGTTGGGCTATGTGACCTATCAGGACATCCGCTCCATCAGCACTCTACGAGACCAAACAGTCATTGCCGTCAAGGCCCCTGCTGACACCAAACTGGAGGTGCCAGACACGGCAGGGGTGAGAAGACAGATCTCAAAATAAAAAAATATTGAATTGTAGCTCCTTAAGACAAAACAATGGAACTATGAGCATTGTATGTTTCCTGTCTTCCTACAGCAGGGGTCGTTGCAGATCTATTTAAAGAGTAAGAACGGCCCCATTGAAGTCTACCTGTGTCCAGAGGAGGGTCTTGAAGATGCTAGCCCGGTTAAAAGCGCCATCACGCCTAAAAAGGAGTTCCCTCAACCCCTCGGCCCTCCGTCTGCAACCACGATGGCGCCACCAAGCTACAGCATCAAAGAGGAGCCTGTTGAATGTAAGCAGGCCTCTTTGTTGGGTCATGTAAAGTACATTAGGAGTTTATTCTCACACCTTGTTTTGAGGTGTGTGTGAGACACTAATTACACTTTTACACTGGTTTGGGGAACTATGTTGCTTTTGCTTTAAGAAGTTGCCTACTGTAGCTAGCCAGGCTCTGTCCAATGTACTATTTCTTGAAACACAAGTTTATCTCATGGTATAAACAAGACGTTGCTGCACCCAAGGCTACAATAGCCACTGCAAGCATAACACACTGGAATTGGGTCAAGTTGAATTGTGGGTAATGTAGACACTGGGTTTTAACAAGGAAGACAAAAACACTGACTAAAATGCCTTCTTTCCACTGCATGGTTCGGCTCGACTTACCTTTGGTACCAGGCACATTTCTCTTTTTCATTTTCCACTGCTGATAGTACCTCCTCAGTGTTGGTGGGATTTTGAGGTGTTCACCATATAGGGGTGGTCAATATGGCCCTAAAATAATATGATATTTTGTGGTATTTTTGTGATAGTGATATTATTAGGTGAAAAAATATATATTATTAGTAAATAAAACTTGTAAAGAAAATTGTGTTATTAATTTAGGAAAATAGAATTGCAACAAAATATACTGTTTTACATGTCACTTTAACAGTTTTCCTTCAAATATTCAGTAAAAACTAAACAAAAATGATCTCTGTAAACAACACCAGTAACTCAGAGTGAAATTCAGCTTAGTGGGTAGAGCAGGTGCCCCATGTACAAGGCTGTTTCCGCAGCAGCCCGGGTTCAACTCCAGCCTGTGACCCTTTCCTGCATGTCACCCCCTCTCTCTCCCCCCCTTTAACACTTGACTGTTCTATCCATTAAAGGCAAAATGCCCAAGAAAAACTTTAAAAAAAAATCATACTGGTGTTACTGTGAACGAGATGATATGGCACACCCCTGTCACTGCAGCAATGCATTTTGAAACTGCTGTAAACATAATCTTCAGTGCAACAGTCACTGGATTCTTTAATCAGCAACCAAACAGAGGAACATCTGCCCTTTGTCAGTTGTATGGCCTAGTTTTGCAGGCTGACATTTACCAAAATCTGGTTCAAGAATTAAAAAAATGTCGTGTCGTACTGCACAGTGGAAATGGAGCAGAAGTGACAATATCTCTGGTTCTGTTGCATCAATTTTTATCTTTCTTCTACTATCCATTGTGATTCCAACAACCAGTGTTACAGGAGAGCAGTGTTAAATCAGTGCAGTGCTCTGAACTTCCAGTCTTTATGCTAAGCTAAGCTAATTGCCCCCCGGTTCTAGCTCCATACTAAAGGCTAATGTAAGAGATGTGTTGATGTTCTCCTCGAGCTTGCAGAGGGATAACAAATGCAGAAACTCAACTGTATTGATAATAATTACAAATTTAAACATTCATGAGACACGTCAGGCTAAAAAGATGAACTTGTGTCGTTTTCCTCATCGCAGCCAACTTGTCTACAGCAGCTCCAGCCACCTCCTCAGCTGCAGCCTCCACCTCCACCTCCACCTCTACTCTGCTGGACGTCGAGGGTCTCCTGGGTTTGCCCCCCAGCCTGCTCCAGATCACAGAGGACCAGCTTCCTTGCGCCTCGTTCCCCCCAGACCCCAACACCCCCTTTGTCAGTTTCTCTCCACCGTTGGACCACGACGATTACCTGTGGAGCCTGGAGGACAGCGAGGGAGTGTCAGATTTCTTCGACACGTACGACCTTGGAGATTTGCTGAAGAGCTGAGGTGTAGGTGAAGGAAAGGGGGGGAGAGGGAATTAGGGGAAATATTTAATTGAATGCCTTCTGGAGGTAGGAGATATTACACTATGAAGCCATCAGTCGTTGTTTTTACCATGCCTGTTTTATGTCAGTGATTCCAAAGGAGGAGTGACCCCCCTTTGTTTATTTTATATAAGGAAAAATCATTTGTACATATTGTTGTAAAAAAAAAAAAAAAAAGACCAGTAGGAAACATTGTTAACAAAAAAAAAAAAAAAAAAAGCAGGGATCATTTTGGATTTTCTGTCACATTTTCAGATTGCGCTACAAATATTTCAAAAAATGTTTTAACTCATACAAACACATGAGTTATTGTGCATATCATCCCCAGCAACAAAAATAAAATAAAAAAAAATCAGGCAGTGTTTACAGTGTGACAACTCAGGAATTGTTTTCCCAAAGTCTTAATGTTTTGTGCCACTCTTTGGCCCGTAGGGGGCAGCCTTGTATTATGTCAGCTTTAACTGCCGTGCAGCTTTACATGATTCAATCACTGGATGAAATTAAGCTAAAGCCATCGAGAGCCACTAAGAGTCTATCTACTTTCAACACTGACCAAATTAAACTGTGAACAATACGTGTCCTCGTAGATCCACAAGCATCTACGGCTCAAACACAACAGTATCGGGTGAAATCTGATTTCGAAGGCGCTCGTGTTGCTTCTGTCTGATCAGGTTTGCTCTCTCCTGCCTTGAGCTTTATATTACGTCAGGCTTTGTACCTGTTTGGTGCTATACTGTGTGCCAAATGTGAATAATAGGTACTTTTCAAACACATACACTCACTCTTGTTGGTTCGGCAGCTTTATTTCACATCCAGGTACTCCTCTATTGATAAGAGTTTGCTGATTTTAATAGATTTTTTGATTTAGTACTGTGAAACTATTGTATTTCTGAGGAAATCACCCAAAATAAATGGAATGCAGCATCTGTGTCGCAGGTGCAGTGGAAGCGAGGGGTTAATTGATGTAATTAAGGTTTAATTAGAGTAACGATTTGCGTTTCCTCTTGTTCAGAAATGAATGAAGTCTGTTGATTTATCAGCAACAGAAGCAAAAAGGAATTCGTGTCCTTCATGTTTAAATTTAAAGGCTGTGAATGCTTTCCCACATGTGGCCGTGTAGCCCGTTTAAATGTCAGAGACGAGGTCAGAGCAGCTGTGACTTTTATCTCTTCAGATTTTTTTTTTTTTTCTTTTCACTTCAAAGTGTTCTAGACATTTGGAAATTTGAATTTAATGCTGATGTTTTTTTTTTTTTTTGGCTTTCCCTCTACACTGCGGAGATAAGCTAAGTGTCCTGTCCTAACAAAACTTGAAAAGGCGTGTTTGTGTGTGTATTTGACAGCTTGGGAAAATGGGTGTCATTGTGTGTTTGTGTGTGAGTTTTTACAAGGTAGATTAGAGGATTTGAATTCAGAATTTGTAGTTGTTGTTTTTTTTCAATGAGCATTATTTTTCTGGTATTTGTACATAATGAATTTTGTATTTATGCCTATTTTTATGAATTTTTTTTTAAAAGTTGATACTTGCCTTTTTACACGAGGCACGACTGTTTTTCTATGACATGCGGCACTTAATATTTTTGTAATATTGTGTGGTCTGTTTGAAATTATAAATAAATTCTGAAGCCATGGTTTACACTTGGAACTGTGCTACATTTTTATTGTACTCACTTATCATTTCCAGAGTCTGTAGTTCATGTAGAAATGTTTAAATGCAGTTCTTCATAGCCAACATTTTCTCAACAACACTGCAGCAGAGCGTATATCTAATCTTCATGCATCATTGCTTTTAATGATTTTACTCCAAGCCTTTGCAACATACTCCTTAATATGACCTGACTCCTGCTGAAAAATTAACCAACATAAAGGATTTCATCTTCAAATTCTATAGTGGGAACCCAGAGGGCCAAATCAAAATATGGAGTAAAAACAAAAAAGAAAAATACTGTGTGCTCACGGTTGTAAAGGGGTAAACTCCAGAGTATTGCGCGGTGCTCTTGAAGTCAGACTATTTAACTGAAGGAGGAAGGGAAGCCCCTGGGTTTACTTCAGGCACACAAGCATCCAGCCAAGGATGTTAAAGTTAAAATGTCTGTATTAGATCAGGGCATTAATGCTGACCGGTTTCGAGCCACAGGAAAAAGTCTGTCTTGAAAAAGGAGTCAACCAGAGTGGAAAGTTGTTTACTTTTATAGCCTTCTGAGACCCGAACTTTTGTTTGGTATGCATTAATAGGACCTGATTTAAAAAACTTAACGTTGTCAATGATCATAAAGTCCCAATGTCCTCAAACGACACAACAATAAAGTCCCAATGTCTTCAATGAGTACTTTCTAATTAACAGCGTCTTATCTTGTTTCTAATTTGTATGGCCTATCAAACTACAAACATGATTAATTATAAATAAACACGTTTCATCCATAAAATGTGATCAGGTTTTGGACCTTGTCCACTTTTGTGTCAGGATCAGCTGCAGTCTGACTTGGCAGAGGTGGTTGCCATCTTGTTTTTACATGCATTACTGTATTGTGCTGTTACTACCACTACATGGCACAAAGAAGTGTCCACGAACAAGGACAACAGGTCTAAGTTAAATAGAATGAAGTATAAGGTCAAGTAAACCCAAAATATGATGTCCAGGAGGCTTAATTACAACAACAAATCATATCCTCCTGAGACCCTGTGTCCCCATGAGGACATCATATTTTCGGTTTACTTGACCTTCTACTTCATTCTTCTTATCTTAGACCTGTTGTATTCGTCCATGGACACTTCTTTGTGCCATCTAGTGGTAGTAAGACCACAATACACCAATCCATGTCAGAGCAAAATGGCAGCCATGTCTGCCGAGTCAGTCTGCAGCCACAAAAGTGGACAAGGTCCAAAACTTATCATATTTTATGGTCGAAACTTGTTTATTTATGATTAATAATGTTTGTAGTTTAATATGGTAACAAATTTTGACTAACTTTACAATAACAAGCTAGACAAATATTTTGAGTGCATAAATGCGTTCACACTGAGAAGTATGGAAAAATGCAGTGCACTATGAGTTCCTGGATGGTGCACTCAAAACGGTCAAAAAGTTAGGTGTGGAACTATGGACACTTCTCGCCCTCAATGGTCGCCATCTTGGCTACGTAGCGCAAGGGAAGGGACCACTTTTCAAACTGGAAATAGCGGCCGAGGACTGTGCGACCGTGAACATCGCTGCATTGTACAAATACATGCATCTTTTGCGCTAAGCACCACTATACTGTTGTCGGGTATAAGCCAGCAGTATGTTTATTGGGTTAATTTAGCAGTCTGTAATAATTTGGTACCGCGAACGATAACGCGAATGCTAATGCTAATTTGCTAACTAGCTAATTTGCGGTCATCATTTCCGGTGAGTTCACAACGGCTGTGTTTGGTTTGAGACAACACTACCCTGTCGAAATTTGCACACTACGCCAATGAGTACATAGTGCACATAGTATACTACATAGAAGTGTCCTAACTTAAGTATGTGATTTGAGACACACCATGGGACTTAATAATCATTGACAATGTTTAGTTTTTTATACTTATCAGGTCCTATTGATCCCAAATAGCTAGGAGAAATTCAAAATGCGCACCAAACTAAAGCTGGGGTCTCAGGAGGATACACTAGCTTTCATACGCATCTTACTGAGGCTGTACACAACATGTCAAGTTAAAATTGATAAAATGTTGATTTATATGTATCTCCTTTGTGTTGATGTGTACAAATCCCTTCTGTTGTATAATGTTAGATCAGCGATTACAAGTGGTTTGCAAGCATTTCAAAGTCCCAGTTGGTCTGTTGAGCCTGTTGGGACAGAAAATAAAGAGTATTTCCTCTCTAAAACCAGTAAGCATGTGACCACTGAGGAAACTGACCTAATAAGAATTGACATTCCCAGAGGAGAGAGAATAGGGTGACATGATGTGTGACAATAGCACCGAATGAGCCATAAACACATTCAGACAGGTAGACAAAAACCACACATCATTCTTTGTGAGTTGGTTGCCGTGGGAACGAGCTCACAAAAGGGGAGGCGACACCAAGGGAGTCAAAGGTCAGTGGGTCACTGTGGAACGGTGCTAATGCGCTGTATGGGGAAGACATTTGTAAGGGGATGTGTCACAAATATACAAGATATAGAAGCTGTAGATTTGTGAGTTTCTGTTACATGTGAAGAGGAAGGAACTTGCTCGCTGGCTGCTCTTTGGGAATAAGTATCAAAGCTCATATTTCCTTTCCAAAATGCTCTCAGAAAAGGAGCTCAACATGCTGCTGGCTTCCTGAACTCATTTTACACAGAGCCTAAAATTTGTGGCCTATAGCGAACTATAGTGTGTGGCAACAGGAAACACATTTTTATCACAGTTGCCAAATGTCTCCATCACAGCTCAAGTTGAGTTTATACAAGCCTCACAGAAAAAAGTCCACATACACCACTTTTCTGCAAACTGCCTGCTCGCCACTGCACATCAGGTGTCTGTTAGTGCAACGTGTCTATTAACAGATGCTGCTCACAACAGCTCGTGTGTTTAACAAGAGGTGATAAACCCAAATGTCAGACGCCACGTACACATGCACAGCCTCCTTGAGGATGTGGTTTACACTCTGCCTAAACAGCAGACCACCGCACTTCTCTCACATCGCACCTTGAGACCAACTGCTGTGAGAAAAAGGAGCCTGATGTGAATGTTCTTAGCTGAACGCTTAAATTACCAAAACCAAAAAGCTTTGTTGTGTGCTGGTGAGTGAGAGCTCGTCAGTGAGCAGCAACAACCAGAGGCCAAAACGTGGCGTGTGTGTTTAGGGCCACAGCGACTGAAGGGACACATAATGGTAGCATTATTTTTATTAAGAGTGGGGGCAGTTGGTGTGTTTACGGCCACACGCAATCTTATTTGGAGCTGCTGAGATCCTCTGGCACACTACATGGCTACAGATGTTTAAACAGTAAACAGAGATATGAAAAGGACAGATGAAAGTTAGGAGCAGCAGGAAGAATAATTCGTCGGAAAGTGAGGTTAATTGTCCTCAGACTTCCTGGTTGATGTCTCGAATGACGCTGTGGTGTTTACGTGAAACTGCATTGAAAATTCTGAATCACAAACAAGTTTGTCTACCTGTTGCCAGTCTGGAAAAGTTTTTGTTGCCATACCAACTGCGATGACAGGCATGCTGGGGAGGGTGTCTGTCTGAGGGTGTGGCTGTATATTGGCAGCTGCTATGCCACAGAGGACACGCATGACCTTGCAGAGTCTGATCAGATAGTTGAATCAAAGTGTCACATCTCTTTTTGGGGTGTTCCCCTGCATTTCTTGAAGCAGGTTGTTTAGATTAGGAGCCCTGCACTGTTCAGGACACTTCATATGCTTATTCCAGTGGGAAACTGTGTTAAACAATAAATCAAACCCCTCCTCTCCCTCCTGCTCTCTCCAGTCCTCAGTCATCCGTGTCGACCAGAAGAGGGGGTATTTTACGGTAAGTCTGGGCCTCCTGGCTTGACAGGGGTAGTAAATTGATAGCAGAACTAGTGGAGCTGAGTCAACAAGCAGAGAAGGAGAGGGAGAGGGAGATTTTTCTCTTCTTTTTTTTTTGGTTGGGGGAGGGGGAGGGCAATTGGAGGAACTTGTGCTGCAACTCCACTTGGCTGCTGGGAAGCAGCAAGGAAATCCTGGCAGCTGCTGATCTTTACTGGAAGATGTCTCTGCGACCTCGTTGCTGCTGCGCGCGTGTGCGTCAGAGAAAGAGAGAAGCTGTGATTTGGTGTACCTCACTTCCCCACAGCCAAAGTGAGAGCTGGTATAAAGGGAAAACGAAAGAAAGCTGTTGTTGATGATGTATGTAAAGAGTGAAATGAAATGCAGAAGCAGGAGCGAGCGCAGGAAATGACAATAGGTATGAGGTGTTTAGGAAGGATGCGGGTGGAGACAAGGAGGGAAAACATAGCGTGAGTCACTGCTCAGACATTGAAGTTTCTCTCTATCTCTTTCTCCTTTCCTGTCATGCCGAGGATCCCCCCCCTCCTTCACTCCTTCCACCTTCCAAAACTATTTCCCTTTGCTGATTTCTTTTTTAACCCCTCCCCATCCTTGGACTTGTGCTCTCCACTATATGTTGGTGCGTTCCCCGAGCAGACCGGTTTGCTCAGTTTTACAATAGCACCCAGGCTGGAAGGCTGGCAGACGCACAAAGGCTCTGCTTCTTTACAAGGGGCTGCAAAGAAACTGAAGGAGGGTATTGTTGAGACGCAGCGAGCCTCTGCATTACATCAGCCCTGACATGCATGCAAGAAATGTGTGCATTCCAAATGAGCATGCAGATGCACATATGCTGCACATATTACTTACCTAAATGTGTCCATGCAGACTGTTCACATCCATCTGCTTTGCCCTTTCCCTCACTGATGTTCTCTCACACATACGTACATGCTCGCAACAGAAACAATCAGTGAATGAGGCCTTAGAAAACTGGGTCAGCAAACCTATTTATGCAGCTCTGCATTGTTTGGAGTTTGTCGCGTGCCGTCACTTCCTTCCAAGAGTGCACATTTTTTCTTAATGATTAATAGGTTAAAGAAAGAGTTTTCCAGACTTCCCTTTGGAGAGTTGAGTGCACAGTTTGATTGGTGTGTTGCCTTTGTTTGTATGAGAAAACATGAGAGGCATTTCTTTGGTCTGCCAGTGGTTTTCAGTTTGTGCCTCTGGGGAGACATGTTTGATAAGGATGCCTTTAAGCCTTCACTTTTAAGCCAATGTGTGTGTGTGTGTGTGTGTGTGTGTGTGTGTGTGTGTGTGTGTGTGTGTGTGCAGGAAGAACACAGATAGCCTATCAAATGCTGTGCGTGTGCATGTCAGTGCGTCTGAGTTATCTGCTAAGCAAAGAGTCTTGCGACACAAAAAAGAGTTTGTCTGTCTTTGTGGATACAAACACAGCACCACTGTGAGCGCACACAGTTAGGACACAACATCCATTCTGCACTATGTTGCAGTAGAGAACAGAAAAAAACCTCTGCCACAAAGTGAGTCTGTTTTTCTTGAATGATCACGGTTGAAATAACCTCAAGTTGCCGATAGAGCCGCGACAAATTCTCTCTTTATAAAGCTAATGAAGGCAAATATGTGGTTTTGTGGTGAAACCAAAGGGAGCCACTGTATTTGATGTGGCTTCCTAAAATCACCGATCTGCACTTCACAGTGTATTGTATCACTGCTCTGCCTGAGGCAAGGTTCAGTGATACACCTCTTTTCTTTGAGTTGACAGGCTTGACAATGCCAGGCATGCAGGAGTTATGTTCTATACACAACTCTCGCAGTTTTTTCCACCTCTCTGATGCGCTCTTTCCTTTTTGTTCACTCCGTCAGATGATTTCAGGAGAAGGTCAGTGGGGAGGGACTTCAGAAATCAGACCTCTTGAAAAATGTCTTTTCATGAGATGAAAAGGACGAGAGAGAAGCTTTGGAGCCTGAGCCAACGGGATCGCCGAGAGGGCGTTATATTTCCAGACGCTTGATTAAAGGGCAGTTGCACAGCTGCTTGGTTGAGATGTGATGAATGCAGTGGCACCCCCAGAAAGTTCTCATAGGGTTGGCCAGTTGGGGCAACTGAAAACCATGGGGTGGCACATCAAAACCAAAAGCCATAACCTAATTTCTGGAATTCTCTTATGCTGCTGTAGCATATAGGCTAGCTGAAAACTATGCAAATAAAGACAGTTAAGGAACAGCATATCTATATACTTGTATTTCTTATTTTTCTTAGTGCTATCAATTATTTGATGTGTATAGACTAGTACATTACAGTCAACATTTTGAGTTTCACAAGTAGCCTGTTTTTAATGTGTTATGTAGCAATGCATATACACTCACTGGGAACTTTATAAGGTACACCTAGTTAGTACCAGGTTGGACTCCTTTTACCTTCAGAACTGCTTTAATTCTTGGTGGCATACATTCAACAAGGTGCTGGAAACATTCCTCAGAGATTTTGGTCCATATTGACATGATAGCATNAATTATCCCCCACACCATTACACCACCACCAGCAGCCTGAGCCGTAGATACAAGGCAGGATGGATCCATGCTTTCATGTTGTTTACACCAAATTCTGACCCTACCATCTGAATGTTGCAGCAGAAATCGAGACTCATCAGACCAGACAACATTTTTCCCAATCTTCTATTGTCCAGTTTTGGTGAGCCTGTGTGAACTGTAGCCTCAGAGGCTGAAGTTGACGATTGGACAGACGTCTGAGGGACTTAAAAAACTCTTTTCCTGACAAGCAGCCATTGAGGTTTTTTTTATTTCACTTCGTTTCTTTTGATCGTGCTGACCGGCATTTTGTTTTATTTTCTGTCATGTTACCCTTTGTACACTGTACTGATGCATTCTCTGTTATGTATATTCTTAAAAATAGTTCTCAGGGTGTGACAAGGAGAGGCTTCAGCGGGAGAGAACCGACCTGTGCCTGTGTTGTGAAAGGAGCTACACCAATCAATGCCTTAGATTGTCTACTTTCACAGGATATCACTACTGTTTAAGTGGGGCCATGGCCCTCTCCTGGGCCCCCTTGTGGTTGCCGCTGGATGAATGAATGTAAGTACAGCATGCGTTTCAGTTGTGTTTAGTGCAAAAGCTACCAGTACTTTTTAATCTATCACTATTTTTTTTAACAAACTATCACAGATTTGAATTATAACATTGTTTAGTGACTCTTGATCAACTGCGTGCCTCTGCCTCTCTGCAATAAGACCCATCACCTCATGCCCTCATCCACTGGAATCCTCCCCTTCAGTTTAGCCTGTGAATGAGGTATTATGCATATCCATGGCGACCACACTGCAAGACTCTCTGGAGTTTGCATAGAAATGAGAAGTAAGAATGAAAAGAGACGAGAGAGCAAGGACACACTCTCTCTTTTCTCTCTCTGCAGAGCGCCAGAAAGCACAAACATTCCCACGTGATGATGGAGGCTGCTCCCTCACTCCCTCCCTCCCTCATTGGGCGGACAATAGAGCGCTGGCGCACCTCCACGCGCACACACACATAGTGCAGCCTAAACTTGGTGAGGGAGCAGGTCCTCTTTCAGACTACTTTTTCCACCTTAAAGACGCGTTCAGGGACCAGCACTCTGAGGAATACAGTGTCTTATCGTGCTTTCTTTCACACAATGGAGGAGTGAAGAGTTTCTCTGTCTTCAAATGGGAATTAACATGCGCGCGTGAAACTTCGGCTCACTTTTCTCCTCAGTGACTGTCACACGCGCTTGGTTTGAAACATGCCGGAGAGGATAAGCATTTCGGACTTCGTGGTCCTCACAAACGAGGACTTGTCTTCGCCGGGGACTTCAAGTTTTCAGTCCAAAATGAGCGACTGTCGGAACACGGTTTCAACAGTGGAGGAGGTGAGAAAGGTGGAGCGGGAGACATGCACCTATTGTCTGTTGTTTACCTGTCCAGGTAGCATGTATGGCGGAATTAGGACTTTAAACTCACCTGTAGGCTAGCTAGCTTAGCCTACTTCTCTCAGGTGCCAGCTTCAGGGGTTTTACAGCACAGTTATCTCGTTAAAGTTTGTGTGAAGCTGTTTCCCGGTGAGCTCAGAGATAAATGTGGAGACTTTGCCCCAGGTGTTGACTGAACAGGCATTTCAGTCCAAAAGCTGCAATACTAATGGGATACCTTCAGCCAGGGGGCAGGTGCAGTGTGTTTTTATGAGCACATACAGCTGTGTGGTCAACATATACCTCTGAGGGTGACCTGGTGCACCCCTAACATCAATGGGACAAGATTCTGGTTCTGACCTGTGAGGTTTTTACACCATTTTCATACAATCTGAGACCCAATATAGATGCATAGCTGCATGGCAATGCTTATGAAGTTGTGTGTGTCTCCAGAAAAGGCTAGATGATAGCACTCATGGGGATCCAGTGCAGAAAAGTGAAGGTTACGTGAGGTAATGCAGCACACAGAGAGTTGACTTGGCCTTGTCTTCCACCTCAAGGGAGTCAGACTGAGATGGGACACAAATAGAGCCACACACAGAGCAGCAGACATGACACAAACAAGTGTGGCTCTTTGGACAGAGTCATGTTTTGTTCACACGTCTGTCCATGTGGCAAGCGTGTCTGTGAGGGCCAGTTTGTGCATTTTCTCTGTTTAAAGTGGTGCTTTGGCTCAAGGCCTGTTTGAGATCTGTGTGTGTGTGTGTGTGTGTGTGTGTGTGTGTGTGTGTGTGTGTGTGTGTGTTTGTTTGAAAGCTGTCCTCCCAGAGCTTCTCGGGCGAAGGAGGAAGCAGAGGGTGGCTGACGTGAACTTCGCCATAAAACAAATAATCCAAGAGTGCAAACAAGATCCTTCCTGGTCTGTCTTTCTCGTGACATAACACTGGTTCACTGTTCTGCTGTAACCTAAGGTGCATCTCACACCATGGTGTTGCTGTAACAGATTGAAAACTGATGATAAGTTCTCTAAAATTAGATAACCACCATGGAGAATGACGCAATACCGGTATTAAATAATGGAACCCAGTTGTCCAGTGTCTTCATGAAAGGTCTTCATTAAGACTTTCCTGGCTACAAACTGACTGCCGAGCAGAGGTGGAGACAGCAGAGTCCAGGGACCAGGGTTTATAAAGAGTTTTACACAGCTGTCTGATCTGTTTATCTTGGAATAATATCCTTATTTATGGCCATGACATGCTGGAAAATACATAGCTGGGATTGCTGCACAGGGGAGGGACATGTTGGAATCCTACACATGTGCACACAGACAGACAGACAGACGGACTCACACACAGATGTAAATGCAACAGTCCTTTTATAGATAGATCTATGGTTATTATGTTTAGTCTGCTCAGCAGGGACAAGCTTGATTAATGGCTGGGGTAATGTGTGGGCATGTGTGTGGTTTTACGACAGCAGGCGGGGAAACAGAGACACCATTTACTCTGACACACACTCGGCTGCTTGTTACTTATTACCCCTGATTAGAGGCGGCGATGAAAAGGAGAAAGACGGGAATAAGGGATGGTTTCATTTTCTATTGCTCTAGGCTGTAATTGGCTTTATGTCGTTTCCATAAATGTTTTTTCAGGAAGAGATGTAAAGTTTTCTCCCATGGCTAACATGTTTGAAATGAAATACTGTAGTTTTCCTGCAGCTAAGTGTGTCATCATGCCTGGTTAATGCGGTGAATAAGGATCAGGTATCAGTTAGTCACGCTCAGCTGACAGCAGTCGTGCACACGCCCTGACAGCAGGTGAACACAACCTTGTATACGGGCACAAAAAGGCTCTGTAAAAGACTGTCATTTCTCAACATAGGTGCATCTATGGGTGGAGATCGTTACTCTCTCCAGAAGGGATGTGTGTGTTGTTTGTTTGTCTGTCTCGACTGGCAGGTGGGTTGTCGGTCTGTTGGTGCATGTATGGTGTAAGCCCTGATTTATTTAACGTAACTCAACAAACACAACCTGTTTTATTAACTTGCACCAGCTTGTTTCCACTGTTTATCCGCCGTCTGCCAAGCAACTTAGAGGAAACTGCAGCAGCAGCAGCAGCAAGCAACTCCCATCTCCTGGCTCCACTAAATCACTTTCCCATTCATTGTCTGCAGGGTCGCATTACGCAGGCACCCACACCGCCTTTTAATTAGTGAACTAACACTTAGGGAGTGGACTTGACCGGGAAGGACTGGGGCATGTAAACAGCACCATCTAACAAGGCAGAGTCTCTGTTAAGTCAAGATTACTGGCTCATTAAAAGCTATTTCTAGTGGCACGTAGGTGGAGTGCCGCATGTCTAGCTCGGTAAAACAAGTGGCCTGTGTGAGCGGAATAAACAAGACGTAGTTTCAAACCTTTTTGGTTTGGAAGAGATGGATTGTCCCATTACAGTGAAGCTGACTGGCTGTTTGCGTATTGTCTGCGTTGTGTATCATGTGTGTCTCAGTGTGAGGAAGTGTTGCCTCAGCCTGGAAAGTGAAATAAACGCTCTGACATCACTCAGGGTTGTGCTGTACATGACAACGCAAGACAGACGACCGTCTTGTTGGCAAGTGCTGATTCACCTGTTCACCTTAGTCACGCACCGTGAGAAAACTAAGCATAACTAATCGCAGACACAGACATGCCTACTGTAAGCCTCAAGAACAGTAAAGCAAACACATGTCAGCATAATTGAGCACTAATTCTTGCATATATAAAAGATTGTAACCCCTAATCTGAACATTTAGGAGAGGCCTTGACATCTCTGGGTGTATTTGGAGGCCATTTGGGGCTAAGTTGCAAATCAGTGACCAGAAAATACTGTAGGGCAACTTTGGATTTACACGATTTTTGCATCAGTGCTTTTGCCTAAACTTACAGTCATTTACATAAGCCTAAAACAGCCATAGCTTCTGAGTTGAATGGATTTGCATTTTCAAGTGCAAACATCTTTACTTTACGTCATGATTTTTAATTCTCACACCTGTCTCTGTTTTTGATTTATTGCAGTCTCTGGAGATAGACCTAACAACTCTACAGAGGCTGAAGAAGACAATCAAAGCTATACACTCTTCTGGACTTGGTAAGTATCAGTGGGTCACATAATATAGTCTCATTCACACTAGTATTTGGAGAAAACAATCTCAACTCAAGGCTCACTTACTAGATTTTTCCATAACTTTCAACTGTTGTACATAGTCTCAATGGGGGATGGTGTTTGACTCGTTATGTTGGTTTAAAGTTTTGCATTATCACTCTTGACTTTGTAAATAGGGCTGGGTGATATGGAGAAAATCAGGTATTGTGTTATTTTTGTTCAGCTACCTCAATATTGATTTTGCGGCCATATTGTAGGGCTGACTATTAGTGCTCATTCATCCATTCATTCATTTTTCTGTAACTGCTTATTCTGTAGGGGGGTAGCAGGGCACTGGAGCCTATCCCAGCTGACATTGGGTGAGAGGCAGGTTACATCCTGGACAGGTCGCCAGACTATCACAGGGCTGACACATAGTGACAGACAACCATTCACACTCACATTCACACCTATGGGCAATTTAGAGTCACCAATTAACCTGCATGTCTTTGGACTGTGGGAGGAAGCCGGAGTACCCGGAGAAAACCCACACTGACATGGGGAGAACATGCAAACTCTGCACAGAAGGGGTCCCACCTGGGATCGAACTTGGAACCCTCTTGTTGTGAGACTACATCAACATACATACATTTTCGTTTTACAATTCATAACTGTTGCTGTGTTTACATCTAGTATATAAACTACTCAAGTTTTGGAGCCCCTATGGTCTATGGAGACCTTTGAAAATGCTGCGGAGCACATTTTTGCTTGAAAACATCGGGGTTGCGTTTTAATCTGGACAGGCGAAAACAGAGACTTTTGGAAATGACCCAGACACCCTTGTCACTTCCTGATTGGGTCCTATCAGTAACAGTGTGTCAAGCCAAAACATTATAGCTAGATCTACATAACTTTTAACTTCTCTTGTGTGAGTATTCTTTTCTCATTGCCATTGCGTCCTCCAGCTATGGATATTACTCCTGGAAGCATTGTAAAATGTCACCGTGTGTGGTTTGTAAGGACTCCCTATCTGTGTTTTCTGTTGCCTTGACTACCTTATACTCATGATGGTATCAATAACAGTTCCACTTTGTCGTACGTCCAAGCAAAGAAATCTCTGGTCTTACTTTTCGCGATCTTCATAGTATTGTCTTTCATAGTAACTAAGCAACTAGCCATAGAGTAGACAATCTGCTTCCTGTTTACATCAGCACACACATGCCCAGTGTACATAAATGCTCATGTGAGATGCGTTTTCAGGCGTGTTGGTATGAAACGGGGCTAAAAGGCTTGTGTGTACAGAGTGCGTTTTTTGTTTTAAGTTGTTATTTTAAAGGAACAGTGTGTAAGATTTAGGGGGATTTAGTGGCATCTAGCTGTGAGGATTGCAGATTGGGACCTGCTGAAACTTTCTCCTATGCTGTCCAGCTAGTCAGAGATGGACTGCTAGCCCAGCCCCTGCTAATGTGTGCTTACTTCTTATCTCTGATAACTTAAGTTTACCGACCGCTGAATTATCAGCAGAGGTCTCTTTTTTTTTCTCCAAAACACACTGACCCAGTGATTTAAACCAGTAAAAACACTTAATTAAGCATTTTCATGTTAAAAAAATCTGTGTTTTTTAGATGCTTTTGTCGCAGAGGGGCTGCTAACCATGGTGGCAGACATGATAACTAGAGCCAGTGTTTGGTTTGTCCGTTCTGCATTACTGTAGAAACATGGCGGTGTATCATGGCGATCTCCGTGGATGAGGACCTGCTCCTTATATAGAGATAAACCGTTCAGTTTATGGGTAATGAAAACACAGTTATTCTTATTTTTAGGTGATTATACACTAAAGGAAACATACATATTATATTGTGTTGAAACTACTGTTTACCAGGTCAAGAATGAACTTTCATCTTGTAATATTGTACAGAAGTTGTAGGGTGTTAATACTTTACAAACACAACTTTCGACCACTCACAAAGTCCATGAAGATCGATGTCTTTCCCCACAAATGAAGCGTGTAAACTCTAGCATCTAGTTTTTAAGTAAAGGTCAGCCTTTATTATGGCAGGATGAGCTGTTCAGCACATAGGGGAGCCTCCGCGTAACTCATTGTACAAGCCTGGCTGAGATGACATCATTAGGCTCATGTGGGCAGTGGTGTTTATGAGTGAGGCCCCTTGTTATGGGACCAGAGTGAGTGGGATGTTGGGTGATTGTGTTTATATCCACACAGAGTGTATGGTTTTGTGGTGGTTGTGTGTGTGTCTATGTCACAGCGAATGGTATGTGCGGTTTCGGCACAACGAGGTGCTACACAGTGACCTAACAGACCCAGTGTGTCACTAAGTGGATGTTTTCTGAGTGTGTATGTGTCACTGCAGGACGTCAGTATAACTTGCTATGGATCTATCTGAAGCGAGCATGCACAAGATGTGAGTGTTCACCTCAAAAATGCGCGGGAGAAACAGAGGAACTGCAAAACATATCCTGAAGTTGTTTTTCTGCACCCACTTACGAGCCTGCTTCCCATTTCGAGGCTTCAACTCATAGTTTTTAGTAAAAATGAGTCAGCGAGTAAGCGAGGCAGCTGCCCAGAATTAGGCAACCAGATACCGTCAGTAGCGATATTGTATATGCTCCATGATTACTCTTCTTACGTATTCACTCTTTATTTCTTCTGTATCTAAATAAAATCATATGGGTTACTTTCAGTAATGTGACCATGGGAGGGCCCCCTCCTTCTGTCATTATATTGTTGAACCCCGTAATCAGTCCTGATGTTAATCGACAGTCTGACTCACCACGCATACAGACACATGCGTACGCCCACTCCTCCCCCACGCTGGTCTGATGGTCCGTTACTGTGTCACACATGCAAAAACACACACATGGTGAGATGTTCTCTTCTTTCATTCTCCGTTCCCATAAACCGCTAAGTACCATTCTTTTGCCAAGACGCTGTGGCCTGCGAGTCTGTGTGTGTTCTGGCAGACTGGTGAAAGAGTTGAGTTGCTCGGCTGGTATCTGATAGTTAAAGGTCAGCTGTAAAATCATCCGCTCAGCTCCTCTGTGACTCAGCGGTTTGTTTTTTGATACATGCATGTATGTTGTTTGTTATAATACTCATGCAGCCATAGCAGCTCAGTACTCCCGTCTCCCCGTCCTGATTTTGTCTCCTCCGTCCTGCAGTGTGTCTGCATTCTTTCCTTAAATTTTTACAATTTTGCTGTCATGGAAATGTTTCGCTTTTGATTTTCAGCCAGTCAGTACAGACTGTCTCCCAGCAGCAGTCAGTTTACTGTTTTATAATTGTCTTGAGGTGGAAATTGGAGCAGAAGAGATTAACTTGCTGCACTCCCTCTGGTTATTTCTGCTTTGGACACTTCTGCAGATGTTCCTTTACTGCGTCCTTGAATTTTTAATTCACAACCATAAATAAATTATTTATTCTTTGCATTAATGTCTGGGACTCCCAAAGTCAGACTGTGAGCAGACATTTGGTTGTAATTATTCATCAGGTGCCCATCTTTGTTTATTGAAAATGATTGTTTCCATGTTTCCATGCTTGAATCGCAACTAGTGTTTATTTGACGTCCTTCTTCAAGCCTCACTTTGAAATAGCTGTAGGGTAAAACCTCATTCAGTGAAATGTAAACCAATGCGGTGCCAGTCGTAGCTCAGATTCTTTTCCATCAGCCT
Organism: Epinephelus moara; assembly: GCF_006386435.1. Lineage (NCBI taxonomy): Eukaryota > Metazoa > Chordata > Actinopteri > Perciformes > Serranidae > Epinephelus > Epinephelus moara. The sequence continues at coordinate 17,194,395 of NC_065519.1, forward strand.
TTTTCCACATAAATTCAACAAACTGAGAGCCCGCAAAGGTCATGACCCCTGGGAAAGTGACCTATAAGCCCCAGAGAAACATGGTTCTCTATATGTTTGCCTGTCTCCAGTTCCAGGATGGCTGGAAACCAGTACTAATTTATCCCACATGCTTGTCTTGTTAAAATGCTCTCAGTGCAACAGGGCAAGCCAATCTGCCATCTCAAGATTTTCTGCACAAGTATCTCATGTCTGAGTCATCTCTTAACTGTCTATGACTATATACTCACTTTGTGTCTTGTTTTTCAGCCCATGTGGACAACAAGGAGCAGTACGTCGAGGTGCTGGAGAGCCTGGGGAATAGCCACCTGACCCAGGACAACAACGAAGTCTCCACAGGGTTCCTCAACTTGGCTGTGTTCACCAGAGAGGTCACGGCCCTCTTCAAAAATCTGGTGAGGAAAGATGAGAGGAGTGTGGACGACCAGGGGAAAGGAAAGTGGAGGCTTCCTTGAATTAGCTGCCTTTACTAGAAAGTTCAAACCACACACGCAACTGTGGTGTAAGGGAGGAGGGATGGAAATAAAGACAAGACTAAAAGAGGAAAGAGAAGCTGCTCCATTACATGGCTCCAAAATACTCAGACAAGAGTGAAGAGAGTGCATCAGCAAAATTTAGTCTGTTTATTCGAAACGGCAGCAGAATAAAAGAACCACAAGATATCAGATGTACGTGTGTGGTCATTATCGCAGAGTAAAAGGAGTGAATGCACACACATTATGTGCATGCATGGAGGAAAGGGCTTTTCAGCAGCTGCATGTTTGCGCCTCTCTCAAAACTTGTGGCCGTCCGGAACTCTCCCACTGATAGTTTCTATGGCGATGATAATTCATCCCAGACCTCCATGTCGGGGTCAACACACACCGTCTAATACACTCCTTCCAATGTGTCAATCAAGGCCTCACAGGGGAGAGGAGGTCTTACAGATGTGAACAGGAAGTGGGTTCAGAAGACTAACAGGAGGGTGATTTAAGGAGCTAAATCAACCCGAGTGTGTCACATAAAGAATTTTACTGCTGTAAAGATGGTCTTTTTTTTTTTTTATAAAACTAGGTTGTCTATGCTGTAGGACAATGCAAATACATTTGAAACTGGTTCTATTTGACTAGTGAACACAGAGGAAAATGGCTGGGGCATTTTCTTTAGCTCTAGAGGTAGAGAACTTAGCTGAAAACACATCGGCGCTGCCTCTAGCACACTGGACACGTTGCAATACAGCTCGTCAATGGACAACCACGCAAACTTACTGAACTTTACCGGAATATCTGTAATTCCTCCACCTCTGCATTAACTTGAAATCACGTGTGGATAGCCCCTTAATAAACTTGATTTCTCGCCTGAAGAGCCGATCTCCAGAGCTATGACTCGCCTGGCAATATCTTTTGGGCCATTGTCTTTATAGTGACAGGATTGTGAATCGTTTAGCTCGGGATATTTCTCAGCCTCAACAAGGAGCCTCTCCTCATCCATTCTTTGTCACACACGAGATACAGCAACAGCAACATAGTTCTCTTTGCGTCAATGGTGAGGAGAGGAGTCGAGCTGCCGTAGGAGAGCTGCTACGGGAGCTGATATGTACAAGCAGAGAGCGAGTGTGGGCAAAATGCATTTAATTCTGGGGGCAGCAAGGCTGGAAATAGGACAGTGGCGTGAAGTGCCGTGGGGTGGCGCGACCAAGAGTATCGACGGACATCTAGCCGCCACCGGTGTGGTGTATTTTTTGACACGTGGCGTTCGCTGGCAGTATGTTTTGGCCTTTACAACTACCAGAATGTACTGCACAGCACCAGACCAATAAACACTCCCGCATGTGGTTGACGTAGTAGGAGCTGGGTAGTTTTTCTAAAGAAAACAATATGACGGCCAGCTGATGACAAACAATCCTGAACTACAGGCTAACAGTAAGCTAAAATAGGTTTTTGAAAACATTTGGGTGAGAAATAGGTAATGCAGAAACAGAATCTTGGTTCATATTTGATCAGCGCTGCCTAGTTTTACTGTTTGATCTCAGTGTTTTCACCCTCTGTTTTTACAATACAGGAAACAGTATGGCTGCTTTTTGTTCACAAATTCTCATATTACAACCAAACAGTGCACTTAAATATGTTTCTGAAGACATTTTAGGTGAGAAATAGTTCATACAGTCACAGAATCTTGGTTTTTATTTGATCAGCACTTCATAGTTTTACAGTTTGAGGGAAAGAGGGCATCTCTTTCTCATGATCCACTTCTACATTCTGTGTATGTGGTGGCAGACATACGCAAATGCGGAAGTGCAATTTGTAGTTCGAGGAACAGCCCTAGAGCCAGGGAAAATCCACTGGATGATGAAATGTGTCCTTGAGTCGAGAGATGAGCAGAGAGATCTGGGCTCTGGTAAAATGGAGGGAAGTTTACCACAGTTCATTTACACATACTACCCACGTTGTTATGATACAAAGCTGGTTGAAAATGAGCAAAATATCCCTTTAATTCACATATGTGTGACTGAGTGCTTGTCCCAGCAGTGTCCCAGTCTTCATACAGTGTTGACCAGTGTCACTGGCACATGTGTTGACACTTTGGGAGTAGTTATTTCCCTGTGTCAGAACACCGTGTATTATCTATTAGTTACCTCAGCTTTTGGATGCCAACCAAAACAATCTTACCAGTATCCAGGCCTCTGTGTCAATATATGAAGGTCAGCTCTGCAGTCAGCTCGCGGAAGTGGTTGGATGTTATTTATGTTAAGAGCAGGGTGCAGCTAATCCACCAGGATCCATGGAAAGGCCGCAGTGACAAGAGACTCTGTAAGTTTCGACAGTGGTCAACTTGAGACTTGTGAACAGGAGATGATGGATTATGTTTGTAGCCGTGCTGCATGCCTAAGTAAAGATGTGAGGTATTTCCATGGGGACCTTTGTGGTGATTATTTATTACTGTAAAGTGCGACCTGGCGGGGTCATGCTGGTTGTTTTGTGAATCATTCTCCCCAGATCCCCGGCTCAGTTCATTTCCATCCAAACCTTAATTAGTCTCATTTCCCTTTTGCTCTGCACAAACAGTCATGAAAGTCATTGCGTCATGCTCCCCCTCGGATGAAAAAACTTGTAATGGTGATTATAGTGCTGGGTTTTCTTTTCATGAATCACCAGTTCAAAATGACTGAATCACCGTGTTTTTGAATTATCCACACTCATTCCCAGAAATATAAGTCCATAGGGACATAGGAGTGCGCAGAGCTGTGTGGGTGCATGTGAGTGTTTGCTCATACTGTAAGAGATAAGGGCCACCTGTAACTTTATGTGAAATATTTTTAACCTCTTTATTTAAATGCTTTTCTCTCGCAGGTACAAAACCTCAACAACATCATGGCGTTTCCTTTGGAGAATGTGCTGAAATCAGAGCTCCGGGACAGCAGACAGGTGAGTCTAGACTTTATTAAAAACTCATTAAATGCTAATAAAACAGCTGGTTTAACAAGTATACACATGAGGATGGCTTGTTTTAGGGCAGAAAAGACTACACCTGCCTAAAAGGGAAATTCCACCCTAAATACTTCTATAACATTTTACAGTTTGGTTTTAATTTGTGAACTTAAACAGCCTGTAGCGATGCATATCCTGAAGCTGATCAATAAATTAAAGCAGTGCAATGCAGACAAAACCAAAGCTTTTTTTAATACTGATAATGTCATAAGCTCTCACCCAATTACACATGAATACATTTTCTTCTTCTACTCAGCTACAGTCCACAAATTTAAGCAAATTCTATCAACTGTCATCAAGTGTAATATACTACCACTATCATGAAATATCGATATTGACAATAACTGTGATATAAAAACTAAAATACTGATATTATGTTAGTAATACACACATGATAATAAATTGTAAATAATAACATGCCTCTTAAATCATCCCCTTGTCTTTCCTTGCTTTTGTACAGTTATGCCTACAAATACGAGTGTAAATCACTGGTTTCATCACGATACAATATTATATTGATTCTTTGGACAATGATACGATATTTGCAGATATTACAAAGTCTGCCACGATACGATTTTGATTTGATGTGATTCAGGGGCCTGCAGTTCATATGAGACGATATTATCTGCCCATTTAACACAGTCAGTTACAGAGGAAGCTGCAAACTCTTTTTTGCTTTTGGCCATAAAAGATAAAACCACACATGAATATGTAAATAATTGTAACCGCTTAGGTGCAGTAAAGTTTACTTAACGCTGACTCCACTAACACAGCACGTGGGATAAGTTATCCTTCAGGGCTTTCTGCCCAAACCATCATCTGTTTCATAAAACTTCAGGAGTGTCTGGCTTAAAGCTCTGAAGGCAAACTTCTCTCAACAGCCGTAAAACATGGATTAACAACAACATCATTTAACAAATAAAATTCACCTTAATAATAACTGCCAGCATTCACAGACACATCAGTTGTTTTTTTGCTAGTCACCTATTGTTGGCTCAAGCATTCCTCTATTCAGAACTTATTAAATTACATGTATTATTAATACAGTTTCTATCTTAGCGTTGGTTTAAGTCGCTGCACCTCCCGACAGGTCAGCACAGATGAAATTCAGCTTGAATGCATGTTTTTTTTCAGCCAAACATAGTTGAAACAGAGCAGCTAATGTAGCTGTAGTGAGAAGTTAGCGGAGTGAGCTACCCGACAAGGCAGCTAACGTTACGTCACGTTTTATCTCATAACGGCATTGTTTAAGTACGACATGTGCTCTGTCCCTTTTGTTACCCAAAATCCAAAATACTTCCACACTGCTGATTTATTCCTGAGTAAATAACACTATCCTCATCGTCTTTCTCTTGGCTGCTTGCTGTCTACCTGTCGCTGTTTGAAAATGACACAGACTTTCAAAGTAAAAGCGTATCCTAAAGATGACGATATGGGTCGATGTTGTCACATTGCATCGATGACACTGGATCGTTGTTCAGTGAATCCATATACCGTTACACCCCTACTTACAAACTCTCTTTCTACTTCCTTACACTTGAATTTTGAGCAATTAATTTGCCAACAAAGAAACAAAACGCACAATAAACAAAGTTAAAGATGAATTTGACTGATAGCTTTTTTCCCCCCAAAATCTTTGTATAGGTATCGCAATAATATTCTTACTTTAAGTGTTTTGGTCACCATATTGTTGTGGTGAAAATCTGATAGTGTGCCAGCCTGAATATAGACTAGATTAAAGAAGGTAACGTTGGTGATACATCGCATAATTATGGCAAAATATCCATATCTGGTCTTTTATTAAAAAATTGATTTTATCAAGGTATAGTCAGGCTCTACAGTGAATAAAGGACCAGCTTTTAGGACAGCACCCACACTGATTTATTTTGAATGTGGGGCTTTGTGCTGCTCAGGAGTACAGATGCCTGTAGATGTGGACTCTACTGTCCAAAATAATTGAAATATCACAATGTAAAATCAGTTTTAGGGCAGATTTCCTCTTTAAGCGGGTAAGTCTGTCTGCCTGTGTCGCAGGCCGAGCTGAGCTTACTAAAATATTGGATAAGATGAGGCTGTTTATGTAGATTAATGTGTAAGACTGAGCTATGTTCAAATACTGAACTGATCTGTCTTGCCCAGTATTTGTCTTTTTGATTTGCCACGCAGACAGACTGGTGAGTAATACCAGGCTAATGCTTCTGTAAGCTCCTGTCACTGCCCTGTCTTTGAACCAGCTGATCCCACAGCTGAGCATTGCTTCACTTTAACTGTGAAGGAAGGCAAAATGCTACTGAAATCCTGTTCAGCCAGATAGCAGAGTCGTTAGCCTAATGTGAGTAATCATGTCTCTGTACGTGGCCTGTCTTGCTCTGTTCAGATATATGCAGATAATAACCAGCACTGTGAAACACTGCTTCACCTGTGAACCATTACCCTTGTCATGTAAACGCTTGTCTCTACTCTTCTCTACAGGAGCTCAAGAAACAGATGGAGAAGAGTTGGAAGGAGTATGATATAAAAATGTAATTAACCACACTCTCACACTTAGTTTGTTACCTCACATTCATATGGCTGAAACAGATGTTGTTGCCTAAGGACAATCACAATGCACATTTTCAGTCCTACTGGTCTTTTGCTGGGTCATAGACGTTGATGTAACAGCAGAGGTTAATAGGATAATAGTTCACTCCCCATGGCCTTTCTCCATTACACTGCTATGAAATAAAACTGAAGCCTTGCACTCTGCAGACACCATTTGATCTCATTCTGACGCTGGACAGTGGTTTAAAGTGTTTTATAATTTTGTAAGGAGATTTCACCTCTCCCTTCTTGTCTTCATCCAACTTCCCATCCCCCCTCTCTCTATGAGGAAGGTGTTAGAGGGGGAAAACACTTAAAATGATCAAAAAGTTAATCATTACAGAAAGAGTTGAATCCAGCAGATTAAAGATTTGTGAAGTTTTTTGTGCACTTAAATGACTGGGGCTGTAGTCAACCAAAAAAAGTCCAGGTCAACATGCATTTTGCCTACTTGTTAACCAATCGATTGGTCTATGGGGAGAAAAGTTCTGCTTGTTATCTCTAGATAACTAAATCGACCACAGTGCACTCTACCTGGTAGCTCTGTGTGTCCAACAAGGCAGGGACACTTGCCTAGGTCAAGTAAACTCTGTGTTCGGGCAAGTGGAATGCCTCATTTAGTTGTCCGATAGCCTGGTAAGACCATCCTGATGACATGAGCTCGACATTCTGTTTATCTCTCTGTATCAGTCTGGACCTGATGCTGCCCCAAACACTTACCCAAAAAATTTAAATCCAGTCAGGGCCAATCAGGGATCCACACCGTAGTTGCCAACATAAGCAGCCAGTCAGGGAGTGTGTTGTGGTTGATGGTGCAAAATGCAAGCCGCACCATGCCGGATTTCCGGCGTGCGGCGATCGGCGAGAAAAAAACGGAGACCTCTCGCTCTCAATCTATGGCTTTCGCTCCCAACCAGAGCAAAGTTAGGCTACTAGCCAATCAGAAGTAGAGTGGAGCCTGAAATTTTTTTTTAGGCTTAGGATTTTTTTTTGCTATCACCCCTGAAACAGTAATGCAACTCTAACATTAGAAATAGGGACAGTAGAGACAAATAGAGTCAATAACAACAATTAAACAAAAACAAGAGAATGCAAACATAGAGTTTCTCGGAGGAAAAGATGTTTTCGCTGTTCTTCTGACTGGATTTTGTAAATGTTTGATTTATCATCTGGCTCCGTTGGTGATGAAGATGTTCCCCTGTGTTTTGTTACGCTGACTGGCTGAAGAAGTCTGTCAAGGCCTGTACCCCGGCCCGCTCTAAATGTTTGGGGCGGGATTGACTCCAGACTGATACAGAGAGCGAAACAGAATCTTGAGCTCACATCATCAGGATGGTCTTACCGGGCTAGTTGTCCAATTGGGCAAGTGAAATATAAAAGTGATGTATAATGTTACATTTAAAAATAACTTGTGTATAGTATCGCTGAACCTGAGGTTTTTCTAGCTGAGCTGAGAATTGGACATACTGGAGGACGACAACATCGTAGACAGCATAATGTTACTAACGTCAAATGTCTCTGAAATTCTGCATGTCAGAAACCTACTTTGCTTTGCCCAGAAGCTAACATTAGCTGTCCTGGCGCTCCAATGAGGGCTCGTGTGATTGCATCCCTTTCAGTAGCTTTGCAATCCAGCCTTGAAATGTGGTGTCTTTGTAAAATAAATCCATGAAGTTAAATCTGACACTGGATGTCTTTAATGATTATTTATCTGTTTTGTGGTTAAAAAATTTGAGCTGAAAAATGTTTAGCTTTGGAGAAAACGCTGCGCTCTTCGATGTCACTTTTTACACAGATGTCCCAGTCATAGTGGAGAAGGGGCGGGACAAATACCACAAAGATTGTCACAGATCCTCTGGTGCTAAACAAAAGCAACTGGTGTTTTCAGCTGAGGAATAAAAACACTTTTGTGGACACATGGCCCTTATGAAAGCAACACCAGCAATTGTTTGACCAATGACAGTTGGGTCAAACCAGAGCATGTCGACCAACAGTCAACTAACTGACCAGAAGATATCAGCCCTACAAATGACTAAGCATAACGTTTTTTCTTTTTCACTTTTGCTCTTTATATTTTCCCCTCCCCCATCAGAGGGAAGCTAGAGAAGGAGAGGAAGGAGAAGACCAGGCAGCTGGGTCTGATCAGGACAGGAGGATCAGACGGAGAGGAGGACATGGAGCGAGAGAGAAGGACCTTTCAGCTGCAAATGTGTGAGGTGAGAGATTAGTGCCAGTCAAAATACCAGACCCGCACACCTTTCACATACCTGAAGTGATGATTTACCTCACACGGGTGGTCTGCTTTGTGGATTCCATATTCCCTCAATGGTCGACAGATGGCTGGGGTCGAACCCTTTTGTGTCTCTCCAGTAATTCCTATGATGGAAAAAAAAATGTTTTAGAAAGTCAAACATGAGTTTAATTGGTTGTGTCTTGTAGAGCTCGGTCACACACATTAGACAGTGCAGTTCAAAGGCAGATGAAAATACTTCATGAAAGCTAAAATTGGAGGAAGTTCTTTGGAAACGCATTGGCTGTGCTGGTACATACAGGTGGTGCAGTGTCAGCTACATGTGTTGGTGCACATGTAGCTGGAGAAAACCCTGAGAAAAAAAAAAGGTTTAATCCTGACTGAGACCAGCTGTTGAGACAAAGAGGAGAGGCAGGGAAAATGGAATTTCCACTTGTTGCAAGCTGCCCCACCCCTCCGTCACCCTGTCTGTCTCCGTCTTTCTTCTTTCACACCGCATACATAAAAACACACACAAGCTTACACAAATATACACAGGACAGAAACACTTCACTGAGCCTGTCTTCTTCCACACACAGGATGCATGCAGGGTGGAAATTATTCACAATAAAGCCTGCACTATGCGTCTGTGTTATTCATATTTTTTCATTGAAGAATTTTTCCAGTTTCAGTCTGCAAGGTTCAGTGACTGGCTGGAGTGTTGACATAAGGTGACGAACTTTGGAACAATATAAAGTAGTGTCCTAGAAATTAAGAAGCCGCACAGTACAAACGTGCTGAACATGTATAGTCTAAAGGCATTTTTGGACTGAACAGTTTTGGGGACTCCCTGAGAGAGACTGTCCACTGGGGAGTTCCCCTGAGAACTACATACCTTCAAGGACCATTTGTTCTGTTTGCTTTCGTGCCCCCTAACGCTGAAGTGACTTAAGCCTGTTTCCACCAAGCAGTACGGTACGGTTCAGTTCAGTTCGGTTCTGTACACTTTTTTACATTTCCACTGTGAAAAGTTGTGGATGGTACCAATGGAACCGTTCTGTACCATCCCCATTTTTAGTCACCCCTCTGTTGGGGTACCTAGCACACAGATCTGGTACTAAAAGGTGGAGCAGTGAACACTGCAGTCCGTTGATTGGTCAGTAGCGGATGGTCTCTCTGCTCAGGGCTGAGCTGTGGCTGGTTTTGAGGCTCCTGCAACCACTGTTCATACTGTAGAGAGTTTTATACATGAGTAAACTCTTAACTTTAAAATGGAAGGATGTTTTGCTGCCTCTTGCAGCAGCTGATGCACTGGGCCGACTGCCAGCGACTTTTAAGGTGGAGCGTTAACTTGTAATGTTACTCAATACATGAGTTGATGACGTGAATCCATCAGCACATCTTAAATTTCACTGTGACAACTTTGATTTCCATTAGTCCTTATATGACATACACTTTTAGTAATGAGTGGATCTTCAAGTGTTTAAAAATATATCTTAATTGCGACGGGGTTATGTGAACTGCATATATTCTAATCCTCACTTGTAGGAAAATAAGTGTCATGGACCGTTGTTCCTTTGGCTACGGCAACACTAAACCCCTGAGCTTGCCTTAGAAGGATTTACTGCACAAACCTGCTACTTTTAAATATCCCATTGAGAGAGACTCTCACTGCAGCCTGTTTTATTTTGTTCTGAAAATGTTGGCGTGCAACCTCGTTCTGTGAATAATAAATAAGGTGCAGACTTCCATCTGCGTCACCGGTAATGAGGAAATACAGTGAGTGCTGGACGGAGCAGTGAGTGAAAACAATCCCGCCCACATTCAAGGGTGCTGTTTGAGGTGGAAAAGCTGAACGGACCTAGGGTCTAGGTACCATGTCTGAAGGGTTACTGTTGGTTCCAAAGGTACCATACTGAAAGTGTTTGGTGGACACAGGGCTTTACTGCAAGCTGGCCAACAGTTGGTGTGGCAACGTCACTTTCACTTTGACGAGTCGAAATGGCTTCACATATGTGGTCAGAAAAGCCTTGACTTCACTGCTGGTCCATTTGTCCGTGTTGTTCCCTTTTTTTGTTATGTTATTTGTGTCGTCTGTTGTTTACATGGTTAACAGGTTTTTAAAAATGGGGGTTGCCGGTGTTACATCACCTGTGTTCGACCAATCACTGCACAGTTAATTCACTTATGGTTCCTCTTGTGCTGGGAGAGTACCTACTCTAAAATAGAAGCTAAAAAACAGCGTTCTAAGAACCACAATCGTTCCTTGTTCTTGCGGTGCAGACACAACAAAACAGAGGGGTTCTTTGAACTATGCAAAAAGTTCCCCCGGTCTGAAAATGCCTTAAGATGAGCCTTAAATTATGGGTACTGAAAAATGGAGGATTTATTGGATGCCTCATTTTCATATTTAGGCTTTGTGTTTTTGTGGATCCATCTGGCCTGCTCCTTTGAGAGCTGCCATTTCTGCAGCTGTTCTTAACTGTCTGTGTTTATGCTTTCAGTATCTTTTGAAGATCCAGGAGCTGAAAGTGCGTCAGGGCCCTGATCTTCTCCAGAGCCTCATCAAATATTTCCAGGCCCAGCTCAGGTCAGTCTCTGCCGACATCACTTTTTTACTGTCTTTTGCCTCGTTGCCATTTTGTTCTAGATGTGAAATAGGAACAATGAATTACTCTTAAAAGTTTTCCTGACCTATAAAACATGTGGAATTGATTTGAATCCTACCTCAAGGTTTCCGTGAAAGATTCTGCATAATAGCTGAGGTTATTTGGTTTTTATTTTCCTTCTGCAAGCTATTATTACTGTTGTTAACTATTTATTCATTCTGATAGCACCGAGGGTTTTATGTGGGAACAGAGTTGCTTATACAGCTTTAGCATGTGATGTTTTCGTTGGTGTGAACGAGGATGTGTGGACTGAGCTACCGTCATGACTCAGCAGTTGCTCTTTTTCTGTTCTCAGTTTCTTTCAGGACGGGCTGAAAGCTGCAGAGAACCTCGCTCCCTTCATCGAGAAGCTCGCTGCCTCTGTTCACACGGTAAACACACAGAAGCTGCTGCTGGTTTGTCTCCTCACCTGCGTTATATCAGCCAGTGTTTATAAGGGCAGATGTTAGTCATCTAATGTCTGCAGACAGTTTTGTTATTATCTAGAATTTGTCATGATTAAGAGGTCAGAGGTGAGGGTCCGTGGCTGCTGCTGTTGTCCTGACTCAAACTGATGTTATCAAAAAACACATGCAGAGACATATTGATGTTATTAAACTCCCAAATTCACCCCTACACACACACACTCTTTTTCCCACTTGTTTTCTTCACTTATCAGTCACAATAGGTAAAACTGTGTCCAAGAAGGTACTTACTTGAAGCGCTCACTATAAATCATGTTGTGTTTTAGTACCTCCTATAGCATATTCTATTATTCCTTCACAACAGCCAAAACCTCAGTCCCCCCTCCACCTCCTCTCTTCCCCTTTCCTCTGAAACTCCCCCCTCAGCTGAACCCACAGGCAGACTTATTGCAGCCTATTCCCAGAAATACTTCCCCCTATTTCCAAAAGATGAAACTGAAAGCATCCCTTATTTTCATTCCTTCCCCAGTGCACACCTATTTCTCCAACCACTCCGACTGGTTTCCAGTCCCCGCTCTGGATGGAGCTCTGGAAACAGGCTCTTAACTGTGATACTAGGAACGTTAGAGGTTTTTCTGGTTATGCATGGGCAGAACAGAGACCCGCTCAGACACGCCAGACCTCAGCCTCAAGAAGGAAATTCAGACAGATTCTGTGTGTTATGGGTCCCAGGAAAAAAAAATGCAGAAATGTTTCAGTTAAACTGACTAAATGTTGAATGCAACGTGCTGTTGCTGCTTTAATTCAAAATGCACAACCTCCTAGGACGACACACCCCGGTGCTGAGCTCTGTTCTGCATTATGTAGGCCATTACACAGAGCTCTGATGTACTGTCACTCCACACCCAATTCTTGGAACAAATTTAAAAAAAAAGAAACATTGCATATGATCAAATGAACATGGTGTTTTTCCAGCTAATTGTTTTTTATTGCTGCAATTCACTGGCTTTTATGGTGTGTGTTTTAGGTACGTCTGGACCAGGACGAGGAGGTGAAACAGCTCACTCAGCTGAGGGATTCTCTCAGATTACTTCTGCAAGTTGAGGGGAAAGAGGTATGCTTAGTTATAAAGCATCATTATTAAACTCATTACATGTAAAGTGCCTTGATTTGGCATACTTTAGATCTACACTGTCTGTATGTGCTCTAAAAAGGCCAGCGGCAGACGCCTCTAATGCTAGCTAATGCTATCAGATTACCCTGTTTTGCCACAATTGTTTTATACTCTTTTAAATTTTCAGAACTGGCTCGAAGCTTTTGAAGTAAAGTCCCAAATCTCTCTTTGTATCCCAGGAGTATCTGAACAGGAAGAACTCTGGCAACGGGTACAGCATCCACCAACCACAGGGCAACAAGAAGTATGGGACAGAGAAATCTGGCTTCCTGCTCAAGAAGAGTGATGGGTGTGTAAAAGCATTGGTTACAGTGTCCAAATGTCACGTCACACGCAGTTATAATACAAGTATTGTAGTAGAATTGGAAACACATGGAAGACTAGATGGGATCAACATGCGTATTAAAATCAAAATGTGCTTTAAAGTCTATAAATAATAATGTAACTTAAAGTGTGCAGCTCGTTAAGTGATAGCACAAGTAGTTTTTGTTACTTTAATGTTGATATTTTAACAAATGAAAGCGTTTTAAATGTAAGAAAAGCTGCTGTCGAGAGCAGTAGCGATCACAGCTGGGTGAGGAGTAAGCAAGTAAGGCACGGAGAGAGAAGGGGGAATTCAGGCTTTGTCCACCCCACCTGGTCCTCATTATTGTGAGATGAAGATTCAAGCAGGGGCCCCTCCTGTGGAACTTATTGGCAGACTGGCTAACTGAGTGGATCCAGCTTTTGCGTCATGCACACACTCACACACACACACACACACACATATAGAGCTAGATTACAGTGTGATAAGGAGAGGGGATGTGGTTCAGTAGGGTGAATGGGAGATGGGGGGAGACCAAACTTTCCTCAGGCCACTGACACAAAACAGAACACGTCCTCAGACATTTTACCTGATTCAGTCAAGATAATGAAAAACAACAGTGAAGTGCTGTGAATCGGAGTAAGCCGAGCCAGCAGTGTGTAGATCTCCATTACTCAATCCAAGGGTATTTGTTAACACTTTTAACACAATGGGTGCTTTCACACCTGCCCTGTTTGGTTTGGTTCAATCAAACTCAAGTTTGTTTGCCCTCTATGTGCGGTTCGTTTGAGCAGGTGTGAACACAACAATCACACTCGGGTGTGCACCAAAACAACTGGACCGAGATCTTCTTGAAGAGGTGGTCTCGGTCTGGTTACAAACAAACTCTGGTGCGTTCCGACCTTGATCCGCATGACACATTGTTTGGGTTAAACATGAGCATGTTACAGTCCTGGAGGATTATTAATGTGCATTTACTTCCTGGATTTTTCCTGCATGGAAATTCTGACCAATCAAGAGCAGCTTTCTCGCACAAGGTATTTGATCTGGTCCGCTTCTAAATGCTGTCGTGAGAACACGAACCAACTCTAGGCAATTAGTTGCTGATTCAGAACAAAGCAAGACAACTCTAGGTCTGAAAGCACCCTTAAAGCACTGCACAGAAATCATCCAGGTCCATGTTGTCATGCCAATAGTTTGTGTATGTAATCTGTGTTTTGTTGGCATCTCATCCTGCAGGATCAGGAAGGTTTGGCAGAAGAGGAAGTGTGGCGTGAAATTTGGCTGCCTGACCATTTCCCACAGTACGGTGAGGACACATGGGCTAAACTGCCACCAGGCATAAGTGGATCTGCAAACTGAAATCCATCCACATTCTCCAATGCATACTGACAATAGCTGTGTGTGTGTGTGTGTGTGTGTGTGTGTGTGTGCGTGTGTGCGTGTGTGCCTTCAGATCAATCGACCACCAGCCAAGCTCAACCTACTGACCTGTCAGGTGCGACCGAACCCAGAGGACCGGAGGACCTTCGACCTGGTCACTCGTAGGTTCATTCTTAACATTTGACCCTTCACACTTTACCCTTAACATGTGGTTAAAGACTCTAAAGCAGTGGTTCCCAACTGGTTCAGCCCTGGGGTCCAGATTTCTCTTGTTTAATGGAACATTTACTTTGCCACCAATTGATTTTGTTCACTCTACACCATTGTGTCCCAACTGGTTCGGCCACGGGGTCCAGATTTCTCCTTAGTCTTTAGTACAAGGTCCACACAGTTTAATACATTCAGCTTCATACTTGCATTGCGAACCACTGCTCTAAAGAGTCATGTGCAGAGCAGCTGTGTGCCTATTTGGCTTCCACATTAATAGAAATTAAGATCAGACACATCTTATTTGAAATGAATGCCAGAGATTCCTCATGATTAATCCAAACTGTTGTGACGTGACAAAGGGGTGGTTGTGTGCGTCATGTTTGTTTTATAGTCATGCAACCATTATTTCCACCAGGCTGTTAACTTTAAAACCCTATTTACTTCTTAATTACTTGAGTAATTTATTTTCTAACGATGACTTACCACCATTTCCCCTTCTCCATAGATAATCGGACGTACCACTTCCAGGCAGAAGACGAGCAGGAATGTATGATGTAAGTGTTGAGAGCGCTGTTGGCTGCTACTCGATTCCCTTTCTTACCTCTTGTTTTTCTCTTTGTGTAAGCAAGTCGTTACATGTCATGCACCTTTATTTGAGCTTAGGCCTGTATGGGGAAGAAGCACTCAGAATGAAGAGAGGCATACAAAAGATAATAAAATAGAAAAATAGGAAAACAGAGGAGTGTAAAATCTGATGATGTATGCAGTGAAGAACAAGCAGGGCTGACAATACCCAAAAAGGGAGAGAAACTAAACCATGCAGAAAGAAAAGGCTGTCCTCTAGGAGCCCCCTGGCCCAGCTGCTTTTGGGTGGGACTTCTCTTTCCAGCCACAGACAGCAAGCAAGGGAACTTTTTGTTTTGTGATGTGGGGATTGAGGGAAGTGTACGTGGGGTTTTCTGTCCCTTACCCTTCCCTTGTGTGTGGGCCTCGAGGCAGATTCTTTGATGTGATGTGCTGTGAGTTTAGGGACAGAGAGAGATGGAAATGGTTTAGAGGGAAAAGTACCAAAGCTTCAGAAATGAAAGACATGGGGTTTAGTATGAGTCTGGGTGGTAGAGAACTCACGAAACTGAGAAAGTGAGAGTGATGATACAACGAGCACAAACACGTGCAAAACACATGGTGGAATACGTTTGATCTTCTGCGGAAATGACTGAGATGATCAGATCTTTATTTTCCTTGGTGCCACAAACTCTAGCTTTCCTTCAAAGTGAGCTCTTACAAAATGTGGAATTCGACCCTTTCGGGCCGGCTCAGACCAGGGTCCGACAACAACACAGCCGTGCTCCATTGACTCTAATGCAGTTGTTTCAGATTTCCTTCATTTTCAGGCTCAAACCCTGAAAAGTGTAGGGTTAGCTAGCTAGCTACTGAAGATATAGCCTACTGAATGTATACACATGCTGCTTTTGCTTTTTAATGATTATAACAGTGAAAAAAAGACCGACCCTGCTGTACAGGAACCAGTGAAGGGAAGCAGGGAAACTTTGCTGATATTCAGCCAGCTGTGTGTCATCACATTGTGCTCAGATGAACGTTGTTTGACTTCCCCCAGAGATCCCTGCCCGATCATTGGCAGAGGTCCCGGTGGGAAGCCAAACACGGCAAAGTTTCCCTTTATATTCATTGTCTTGTGTGGCGATCAGCAGTGATGTGGTGGTTCACTTTTACACTGTGATCTGTGGCCTATAGTTCGGCTTTAGCTTCTAACTCTCTTTGTCTTTTTAACCTGTTGTTGCTGCTGAGTCAGTTTGACATCCTGGATATATCCTTCAAACACAGACTGTAGACCCCTCTGTCTGCTTCTCTCTGGAATCACTCTTTCATTTTTCCAGAAATATGATAATATTTCATCAGGGAGTGCAGTTAGTTACAGTGCAGGCTCCATGCTTACTGTGACAGCTTGTTGGACCATCACAAAGGGGCGAAAGGTCAATTGGAAAATAAATATTTGCCACTTTTATTAACTGTTTTCTGTACGTTGTGCACCTGTACTTTAGCTGGGTGTCAGTGCTGCAGAACAGCAAGGAGGAAGCCTTGAACACAGCGCTGGTAGGAGACCAGCTCCACGTCCAGGACAGCGGGCTCCAGGAACTCTCCAGAGCCATCATCGCTGAGCTTCGACACATGCCTGGCAACGAGGCCTGCGCCGACTGTGGAGCACCAGGTCAGCCAGTTGTTGATGATCACTGCATAATTAAATGAGGAAATACATCACGGGATAATATTTTCTATCGAGTTTTAATTATTTAATGAGCGGGACAATTGTCATAGCCAACAACATTTATCAATCCCAGCTGTGTTTGTAGAGTGTTAATGGCTTCCTAACAGTCCGTTGGCTTCTTTTTTGCTCTGCGTGTCTCAGATCCAACATGGCTGTCGACCAATCTGGGCATCCTGACCTGTATCGAGTGCTCTGGCATTCACAGAGAGCTGGGTGTCCACTACTCAAGGATCCAGTCGCTCACTCTGGACCTGCTGAGCACCTCTGAGCTTCTGGTACTAAACACACACATGGAAACACACACACAACACACACACAAAAGCAGACACAGTCCAGATGGATTTTGTATTGTCAGGGTTTCCTAATTAGACACATGATGTAACCGTCTGCTTTTCATCGAATACTTTTTATGTGACATCTTTGTGGCTGCATTGTGTGTCGCTTCAGTTGGCTGTCAGTATTGGCAACACCAGATTCAATGACATCATGGAGGCGGGCCTTCCAAATGACTCTGTCAAACCACTGCCACAAAGCGACATGTGAGTCCCTGATTTCTTTTACACCAACAATCCGATTTGGTGATTTATGTTTATTGTATTTTTTATTAAAATTAATTTAATCTAACCACCAGGAATGCCAGAAAGGAGTACATTGTGGCGAAGTACGCTGAGCGTCGGTATGTCCTGCGTAAAGAAGAAGCAGATCCCGGTCGGCTGTACGACGCCGTGCGGAGCCGTGACCTCACTTCTCTTCTACAGCTCTATGCCGAGGGAGCGGACCTCTCCAAACCCCTCACGCTGCCTGATGGACAGGTGAGGATAATTTACAGCCACAAGTGGATTTCAGCACCAGCATCTCCTCGTTCCTGAAATGCGTCCTCTGTTGTTGTGGGAACGCACGTAATAAATTCATATCATCTTCTGACACATTTAAACTCCCACAGTTGTCATGCATGTAGGATTCATGACAGCTGCATCCTGACAAGGCCCAGCTTGTTTAAAGCCATACATACATTTATGAAGTGTTTCAAAAAGTTACTAACATGATGCTGTCAGTTTAGAAGTGTGGCTGAAATGGCTAAAAATAGAATCAAATCCTCCTAGTGTTCAATAAATGCCACCACATACAGTATGTAGGAGGTGTGTGGATAGTTACAGTATGTGAAGTATGTGTTAATTGTCCTCTTGTGTGCATGGTTGATGTGGGCGGGTAGTCAAAGGCCCTCCCATCTCCTCTGGCCTCTAATTCAATCTTTCCCCCCTTTTTCTCTTCTCACCCACTCATCTCGTTTCCCCCGCCTCTGCTGTCTCTCCTCAAATGCCTCATCTTCTTGTCTTTAATCACGTTCTATCCTCCCTGTCATACACTTCCTGCTCAGCTTAACCAGCCTGTGTAATAGTGCGCTGACTTCCCCGTGTGTGTGTGTATATGTGTGTGTTTGTTTGTGTTGGTAGGCCCTCGTTTGTTATTTCAGCTTTTAGGTCAGGGCTCACGTCTCGAGAGAACAAGTGAGACAAGCTCATTGAATTACGAAGGCACTTCTCTCTGTCTTCAGCCCTTCCTTTTGCACTTCACACAAACAGATGATGCTTAAAGCTGCAGGCATGTGTTCACTTTTTAACACACAAACGGGTTTCACAATCAGCTGCTGACATTAGCGTCTCTGGTATTCTAGTAGCATGTCTTTACACTTGAATGTCAGATACAAATTGCAGCCACTCGAGGCCACTGACTAACAGTGAGAAAGGTTTTGTACAGATGGACTGAGGGTCAACAGTTTAGCCTCATTTGTGCTCTTTTCTTCCTGTTTCAGGGGATCAAAGAGACAGCTCTCCATGTTGCTGTGCGTCAGGAGGAAAAAAGCTCCCTGGCGTTGGTGGATTTCCTCTGTCAGAACAGGTCAGGCACTCACAAGTAGTCCTCTGTGATTCTTATCTTCTTTGCTTCAAAATGACTCAGCCCTGATCAGTATTGTTTGACTTGCTTGGTTGCAACAGTGTGAAAGTTTCATGGTAATCATCTCAGGAAAATCTCACGGTGTCACAGTATTACACAATTATTCTTGTTATTATTGGCTACAATGAAAACTGAAGGGTTCTTTTGGTTGAACAAACTTGATACCTGCCGGCAAAGCAGTAATGATTGTGCTAAGTGGCTAATGGGCATGTAGCTACTTACATGTTTCAGATGATACGTCATGTGTGTAGTCGACCAATGAAGATGAGTTTACATATCACCTTGGGTTCGTCCTTCACCTTCTCAAAATGATCCCACACTTTGGATTTCCTGCCCGACATGTTATTAACTACCCTGTGGAATAGCCGCAGGTACCAGCCGTGTGAATTCGAGGCCATACACATTAAACTGCCTAGAAATGCGAGGTCCAGCACTGGGCACTACTTTTGCCTTTTTTGTGCCAGCTTTCAAGAGCGTAGCCCTGCACTAACATGATCAACTTTTCCGTATTTATCAGACTGAATATTTACAGAAGAAGGGAAAGATATCTGTTGGCTGTGATTGGTTTGAAACGTGACTCCTGTCTGACTGCTGAGTGCGGCCTCTTCCTGTGTCTGTCCTTTCAAATTAAATTCCCACATGGTCCAGTCATATAGGTTTTGATTTATTTTGACATGGCGCAGCTCCTAATGGAGTTTTGCGACTAAGCGACCAATGAAATCTTGACGACTAATGACCTTTCTGGTCAACTAACGTTTGGTAGACTATTAGGGAGCAGCCTTATACATGAAATAAAGGTGAGATTTTCTATCCGCTTGCATTTATTTACCAGTATAACCATCAATTTTCATACCACAGTACAATCATGAAATCTTTATACCACTGCAGCCCTGCTTAAAAAGCTGGTAACACTATCTGATTATACTGTGTGTTAACTTTACAGCAACTGTCTGGAGAAGAGAACAGCAGAAGGAAACACAGCTCTTCACTACAGCGTCCTGCATCACAAACCCGAGTCTCTCAAGTTACTGCTTAAAGCAAAGGCATCCCTACACACAGGTACCTTTAGCTCTGTTAACGCTAATTCTCTTTCACACAGTGCAATAAAGACATACTTAACCATTTCTTCATTTTAATCTCTCATAGTGAACTCTGCAGGAGAGACGGCCCTTGATACCGCACGGAGGCTGCAGCACATGCAGTGTGTAGAGCTGGTGAGACACTACTTTCTCTCCTTTCTTTTAAAGTCTAACTTTAATTCATAATGTCAAGGAACACACACAGTCAGGAGGTAAATTCAGCCGAGGAATCGAGTTGCAACATTTAAAATGCCTACCAGAAAGCCAGCTCCAGAAACAAAACAAGACAACTTCCGCAGCTGGAAACACTACCTTGAAAAAACTCCCCGTGCAGCAAAGCTCTGCAAAGGACTCGCTCCCAGGACAAAGAATCTTATCCTCATCAGGTCCCAGCGTGTATCATTTATAAACTGGTTTTATTTTCTTACCGGCCATCTGCCCTGCTGAATCAGACCTGGCTTGTGTAATATCCTGTTTGATTGTGCACAGCTTTTAAAATTCACCCTGTTTACTTAGTGGCTGAATTAATTTCATTTTTATTGAGAGTATCTTTTTTTTATTATGAGAACTGCAATGAGGTCGGACTCAGAGAGACTCAGAGGAGACTTTCTGTTAGTGATTTTATCTGACCTGCTTTGCTCTATCGTGGTTGTTTTTCATTTTTTGAAACATCTGCTGAACCTAAGGTCACACTGACCTTACGACCAAACAATACGTCTGATCATTTCCAGTCATGAGGGACTTTTTAGTAGCAGATTTTCCCAAAATTACATAAGGATTTGTGATATATTGTGTTGACATCATTTAAAATCCCCCCTTTTTTCCCCTTATCTCATTGTTTCTATGTTTCAGTTTTAAAATATCAAACAGCTAATACAGAAGCATTAAAATACTTGTACTTATTTGTACCTTAATCCCCAAAACTGCAACCCCAGAACAGCCAAGAACCAGAACCACTCCAGTAAAGTAGTATTTGATATAGCAAACTACAGTTACTGCATCAAAGCTGGTATTTGTTTATTACTGGATGTGTGTCGTAATGTGTGTAAGAGCGTATTTTAAGTGTTTGTGCTTGTGTGTTTGTGTGTGTTTTAGTTGGAGCTGGCCCAGAGTGGGAAGTTTAACTCTCAGATCCACGTGGAGTTCATGTGGGAGACACAGTCCCAGGAGTTTTACGACAGCGAGGATGACCTGGATGAGAGGGTAAACAAAACGCACACGTCCAATCTCATTACTGCCTTTGTGGCTCTGCCAGGAACAGTATCGGGGGTTTCCACTGCAAGAGAAAAAGGGATTAAAAAGAAAATGACACAAAAAAACTTTAGGGAAGAATATAGAAATTAACTTTGGTCTCCTGTACACTTTCTTCCAGGTGAGCCCCTTACCCAAAAAACACTCTCCCCCTCAAAATGGAGGTGGTGGGAGTGCCTTTGCCCGCTGGAGTACAGCTAATGGTGCCAATGGTAACCCTGCAAGCAGGCCTTGTCAGACATATGAGAATCTAGACTTCTTATACAGGAATCCTCCAGTCAACAGTGCCCCCTCTGGAGCATCAATGCCACCGCCTTTGCCAGCTAAATCCATCCAGAGAGGTGAGCTGTGAAGTGAAGGGATTAATGAGGTTACATTTAATTAGATTTTGTTTAGGATAGCATGCACTGCTGCCAACACAGTTAAGATACAATTATGCAGTGTTGCTCCTCTTCTAATGGTTTATATTTCTTCCCCTCCACAGGTCGCTCAGACCCCCAGATTTCGGTCTCGCCACAGGAAGGCACCCCCATTCCACGCCGCTGCTCCAACCCTGCCTCTCACTCCTCCAGTCCCCAGACACAGGCAAGACAAAGACCTTCTTCACCCAACACAGAAAACCAAGCGGGGAAACCACCCAGGTCTCCACATGGACAGGGAGCTGTGTTGCGGGGACATAGGCAGACCTGGGACGGCCAACCTGCTGCGAGTTCTGGGTCTCAAGGCAATGTCACACCAACATCCTCTCAAAGTCACATAGGGCCTGTCAGGTGAGACAGCACTGTTTCCTATCCCTATGACAATCTTTGTTACTGCACAGATGAAAATGATCATCCAGCAGTTTTGTCACATTAAAAAACAACTCCTTAGCAATATTTCCTGTGACTTCTCCCTCCAGTTCAGAGAAGACCACATCGTATCGTCGGACCAGCAGTGGAGGAGGCAACCAGGGGAAGTGTGGCGTATTGTCTCCCTCCTGTGTGGGCAGCCAGGAGGAGCTGTACTGCAGCTTAGTGGGGAACGGACCAGGCCTCACACCAGCACCCGCTCCAGTGGCACCACCCTCACCTGCCGTGACCTGTGTCCCACGACCCCGCAGGAATGCCATGGTATAAACACACAGAAACCCCTTTTCATTGTGTTCAGCCTGTAGTTGAAGTCCTTCATATTCCACAGCACTTTTTCTGTATGGAATCAGGAAAAAAAAGCTGTGAGATTTCACAGTCAATATAAATCTGCTGGTGGCACACTGGAAAATATATCTCATGTCTCCTCCAGGTGTCTGGCAGCAGGCCACATCAGAAGCGTGTCAAGGCTTTGGTGGACTGCAGGGCAGTCAGCTCTGAGCAGCTCGCTTTTTTCAAAGATGAGATCATTGTGGTCACAGCCACTAATGACCCCCACTGGTGGGTAAGTGCAACTACAACTTCTTTGTTCCTTTATGGTGCTCTGTCCATTTCTCGTGGGCGTCACTGTGAAAGATTTAACAGGAAGTTAAATATATAACACCGACTTTAATCTTGTAATTCTTGCACTATGTCCACCTCACACATGTATATATGTACAGTTAAAATTCTCCCACCTATTTAAGGTATTGTTGGTGAGGAGTGGATTGGGATTAACCCTTTGAAACCTGAGCAAATTGGCTTAGTTTCTTTTAAAAACATGGGGAAGAAGGCAAGAAGCAGTGAAAGAAGAAATGACCCTTAAAAATAGCAACAAATTATTGAAAAATAAGAATAAAAAATTCTAAATTAATTGTAAAAAAAAAATAAAATAAATAAATTAAAAACAAGAAAATTAGTTAAATAAATAAATTAATTAATTTAAAAAAAAAAAAGTAAAAACAAAAAAAAACCAAGGAAATTACCCAGGGAAAAAAAGAGCTTAAACATTATAATAATTATGTAACCTAATTTTAGATATATAATAATGATAATTATAAATATAGTTTTCTTTATTCCTTAGCTTTTTAAAAATAATTTTCTTAATCTATTAATTTTTTGCAATTTGTAGAACATTTCTTACCGAGTTGCTCATTGCCTTTTTTCCCATGTTTTTTTTTAAAGAAATTGCACCAATTTTCTCAGAGTTCAAAGGTTTACATACTTGTGAAAGGCATCTGAAAGCAGCAAAATAAAAGTGATGTGGCCCCAAGTTTCAAAGGGTTAATAAAGTAATCTATATATCTATCGATGTCCTTAACAGGTTGGTCACATAGAAGGGGACACATCCAGGAGTGGGACGTTTCCTGTCAACTATGTACACAAGCTAACAGACTGAAGGAACGTGGAAATATGGAAGCAACAGAGGATCAGAACCAGTGCGGGATGCTTACTGAAGAGTTAACGTCATCACACAGTGGATTTTATCTACAGGAGAGGACAGCGAAATTCTCCTGGAGTCAAACTGGAGATTATTTCCACATGAGGATATAGTAGCCAAAAGATACCTGAGGGTATATATGGCACTGTTTTAGGAATTTATACCTTTTAACATTTACTCATTCTGGAAACCAGCGAGGGAACGGACATCTTTTAGAGCCCCATAAAACTTCTTATTCAAGGACAGCGTTTTCCCCCTGTTGGTCTATCCTTGGTTTTTTAACTGCAGTTGTCTAAAACCAGGAACCACTATTAATAGGTACGAATGCATTTGTGGCTGGGGTAGAAACTGCTCTAATGTCCAGTTAACCATTAATGATGCATTGTTTTAAAGATGTCTATAGTGATCAAGGATTTGTAACTAGAGGTGAAACGTACCTGCAGGGCAGAACCCTTTAATGCACTTTAAACTCAAGAAGAAGAAATCTTCTGGAGAGCTGGCAGAGCTGTAAATGTGCACCCAGCCAGCTGCTGTAAATGGGGATGTAGCTGCTTTTTGTTCTGAACGGAAACCGTTTAGCCTTTTAAATCACAGCGGACTAAGACTTGGATTGAAGGTTTTGAACCTGCCCAGTGTGTGTTGCAGCCTGCCCCGGGGCTCTGAAAGTGGCTCCGTGCCTGCCAGTCTGTCTCCAACCAAACGGCAGGCGTCTGGGCAGAGATGTGAAACTTTAGCTCAGCCATCTTGACCCTGGGCACAGCTCGCTGGCTGCAAGGAGAGCGGAGGATCCAGTTTCTTCTGGCTCCAGGCATCTGTCTCTGGAGAACCTGGAATAACGACAGTGCGTTATAAAAAAAAAAAGAGAGAAAAGACTCTTAGTTCAACCAGGAAATGGCACTTAAAGAGAGCTTGTTAGTAACAGCACCCCCACTGCAGTCATTTGTTCAGTGAACACACACTCACTGGTGCCACGTGTGCATCACACATGATATACACAAGCACACTTGCACTTATTGTACACACAGAGTAGCTTCCAAGATTTAGGATCCTTTAGGAAAGTATGGAACTGCTCCACTTTTTATACTAGTAACACATTTCACCGCTCTCACACAAACTTGTACATACTGAAAATGTCCACTGATGTACAGTATATATCACCTGTTTCTCATCTGTTCTGCATTATAAAAGGATTGTATCATTACAGGTAGTGTTACTTTGTGTTGGTAATGTCATGTGTCCTCTGTTCTGCTTCATTAGTTTTCTTAACAGCTGTCAGAGAGAAAAAAACAAAAGGGAATAGACACAGTTGCATAATCAGTGTTCAGAGAGGATCCTGTCTCAGTGAACTGCAAACAAACACCGACAGTGATGGGTAAAGGCGGGCAGGAAGCAGGTGTTCACTTCCTTTAAATCAATGCTGAGTTTGAACAAACAAGTCTGTTTGCATGTCACCGTTTCTGTCGCTGTTGTGTTGTGAAGCAGGGGGTGAACACATTAGAGTACAACTGTAAGTAGGAACTGTCAAATGTAAACCATAATACATTAACTCAGTATATTTGTAACATAAAACACATTTAATAAAGTGCTGTACAGTCTTTAATAGTGTAATCAAGGTGATGTTTTGTGTATCTGGGGTGAGGAAAGTGACCTCAGCCATGTAGTGTGGCTGTCTTTAAGTCAGAGCACTGCTACAGACCAAATGTACTGACTCCTTAATGCTCAACACAAGCACACGTCTCTTAAATTATTCAGTGAGTGAGGGCACATATAAAATCTACTTCCTAGTACTGTGTACCAACGTGTATAGAACTCATTGTGACAGGGGTTAGTGGCGATGATTACGCTGCTTATGCAAAGGGTTTAAAGAAAGCGCTGTCTAAAAAGGACCGCATTAGTCTGAGTAGAACAACCTTGGATAAATAAACATCGTCTAGAACAAAACTGAGTAAAGCTGAACGAATGTATACACATTTTGACAGTTTTCACTTCTTCCTGCCATTTCTGGCTTCCTCCTTTTATCCTTTGTTCCTCCCTAAAGCAAAATCTCTCCCTCCATCTTCCTTGGCAGTCTTCCCTGCAGCTCTCTGTCCTCCCAGCCTCATTTTGTCTCCATCCGGATGTTAATTCTGATCCTCCGTACCAGAGCCAGGATGATGAAATTCCAACCTGTCACTTACACTTACATAACTCACCTCGCTAACAGCCAGGATGATAATGCCACGGCCTATTCTGCTCCGTCAACTGAATAGCCCATACACACATCCAATTCACCATTACCATCAGGGCTGCCCTTGTGTTTACATACTGCAGAATAAAAGTATTAATTCACTAATGCCCTCATCCATTTTATGTTTATTCATAGAAATATACCGTAATTCAGTGTAATGTACACGCTGTGGAGTATAACAGTAATCCATGAAATGTATAGTAAAGCCTGCACTAATCTCTGGATTTTAATGCCCCCGGGTGGAAGAGAAGTGTGGCTGGAGTCCATTATTAGCTTTTTTCCAAGAGGCAAGCTCTTTGCAGGAATCTTGAAGTAGAATGTAATACCTTTAAAGACCTTTTGTAATACTCTCCTTATAGTTTCCCTATAACCCTAACCCACTTTTAGTTTAAACCAGTTACATCAGCAACACGCTTTACCTCACATTTACAACACACTATATATTGATTGTAAAATAGCACGTGAGAATGACCTGAGTTACTAAACAAATGCAAGGTTTATTAAAGACTTAAATTTACACTTTTTATAGTGAATGGTGTTCTGTGCATTAATCGTGTATGAAATGTGAGGATGATGATGACATCCGCGCTTTGGCCTGACGTCCTGGTTCCTCCTTGCAGTAGCATATTCCTGAGGAAGCATTGAAAGGCACCCGTCTCCCACACTAAGGTTAGCAACCATAACGACAGAGTTATCCTTCCTGTACATATGACAAACCTCCAACCTTAGAATTTCAAAGCAGCTCCTTTTGGACGACATACTATACTATGACTTTTTTTC
>NC_065519.1:17221259-17273550 GCF_006386435.1 Epinephelus moara
TCCAAAATCATGAAAAAAGTCATAGTATAGTATTACTATCAAAATCGTGGGAAAAAAAGTCATGGCATAGTATGTCGACCAAAATCATGTTGATCAAAATCATGAAAAAGTCATCGTATAGTATTACTATCAAAATTATGAAAAAAATTCAGAGGATAGTATTACTATCAAAATCATGAAAAAAAAGTTATAGCATAGTATGTCATCCAAAATCATGAAAAGAAGTCATAGAATAGTATGTCGTCCAAAATCATGAAAAAAACCCGTCATAGTATAGTATGTCATCCAAAATCATGAAAAAAGGCATAGTATAGTACGTCGTCCAAAATCATGAAAAAAAAAGATATAGTATGTTGTCCAAAATCATGAAAAAAGTCATAGTATAGTATGTTGACCAAAATCATGAAAAAAAAGTGATAGTATAGTATGTCGTCCAAAATCATGAAAAAAAGTCATAGTATAGTATGTCATTCAAAATCATGAAAAGAAGTCATAGTATAGTATGTTGATGAAAATCATTAAAAAAAAGTCATACTATAGTACGTCGTTCAAAATCATGAAAAAAGTCATAGTATAGTACGTTGACCAAAATCATGAAAGAAAAACGTCATAGTACAGTATGTCATCCAAAATCATGAAAAGAAGTCATAGTATAGTATGTTGATGAAAATCATTAAAAAAAAGTCATACTATAGTACGTCGTCCAAAATCATGAAAAAAGTCATAGTATAGTACATTGACCAAAATCATTAAAGAAAAACGTCATAGTACAGTATGTTGATCAAAATCATGAAAAAAAGTCATAGTATAGTAGGTCATCCAAAATCATGAAAAAAGTCATAGTATAGTATTACTATCAAAATCGTGAAAAAAAAAGTCATGGTATAGTATTACTATCAAAGTTATGAAAAAAAGTCATAGTATAGTATTACTATCAAAATCATGGAAAAAAAAGTCATCGTATAGTATTAGTATCAAAGTTATGAANTTATAGTATAGTATTATAATCAAAATTATGAAAAAAAAAAGTTATAGTATAGCATTACTCTCAAAATCATGAAAAAAAAGTCACAATGTAGCATTACTATCAAAATCGTGAAAAAAAAGTCATGGCATAGTATGTCGACCAAAATCATGTTGATCAAAATCATGAAAAAAAAAAAGTCATGGCATATTATGTCGTCCAAAATCATGAAAAAGTCATAGTATAGTATGTTGATCAAAATCATGAAAAAAGTCACAGTATAGTATGTCATCCAAAATCATGAAAAAAAAGTCATAGTATAGTACGTCGTCCAAAATCTTGAAAAAAGTCATAGTATAGTATTACTATCAAAATCGTGAAAAAAAAGTCATGGTATAGTATTACTATCAAAGTTATGAAAAAAAGTCATAGTATAGTATTACTATCAAAATCATGGAAAAAAAAAGTCATCGTATAGTATTACTATCAAAATCATGAAAAAAAAAGTCATAGTATAGTATTACTATCAAAATCATGAAAAAAAAAGTCACAATGTAGTATTACTATCAAAATCATGAAAAAAAAGTCATGGCATAGTATGTCGACCAAAATCATGTTGATTAAAATGATGACAAAAAAAAGTCATGGCATATTATGTCGTCCAAAATCATGAAAAAGTCATAGTATAGTATGTCGTCCAAAATCATGAAAAAAAAGTCATAGTATAGTTTGTCGACTAACATCATGAAAAAAAGTCATAGTATAGTTTGTCGACTAACATCATGAAAAAAGTCATAGTGTAGTATGTCATCCAAAATCATGAAAAAAAGTAATTGTATAGTATGTTGATCAAAATCATGAAAATACTATACATACTATACCATGACTTTTTCATGATTTTGATCAACATGATTTTGGTCGACATACTATGCCATGACTTTTTTTTCATGATTTTGGTTGACATACTATACTATGACTTTTTTTTACATGATTTGGGTGGACATACGATACTTTGACTTTTTTTCATGATTTTGGGTTGGCGTACTATACGCTGACTTTTTTCACGATTTTGATAGTAATACTATACTATGACTTTTTTAATGATTTGGGATGACGTAGTATGCTATGACTTTTTTACATGATTTGGGTGGACATACTATCACATGACTTTTTTTTTCATGATTTCGATAGTAATACTATACTATGACTTCCTTTCATGATTTGGGATGACATACTATACTATGACTTTTTTCCATGATTTTAGAGGACATACTTTGCCATGAGTTTTTTCACGATTTTGGCCGACATACTGTGCCATGACTTTTTTCATGATTTTGATCGACATACTATACTGTGACTTTTTTCCATGTTTTGGGATGAGACAGTATACTATGACTTTTTTTCATGAATTTGGTCAATATACTGTACCATGACTTTTTCATGATTTTGGACGACATATTATACTATTTTTTTTTTCCACCATTTTGATAGTAATAGTATACTATGACTTTTTTTCATGATTTGGGACGACATACTATACTATAGTATAAGTCAAGTCCATACTTAGAGCTGTTTATCATAGACTTACTGTGATGCTTTCATCACATATTATACCATGACCTTTAATGGTGTACTGCACTATGACTTTTCATCACATGCTATACCATCACTTATTATGACATACCATACACTCCCATGCACCCATACAGTGCAGGGCAGTGGCAAATAATGAGAACACAACACTTGTTGATAAAACTTTTTGTTTTTACAATGGGTTGGTGTGGGTGGGGAGGAGGGGAGGGGGATGAGTGTTGGGAGAATATGTATTTTTAGAAAGATAAACAGATGAAAGTTCATTTGACAACTGTGTCCACTTTTTTCTCCCCACTTAAGCCCTGAGCTTCACAACTACCCTCCACCCTATTGCATGAGTACTTTAAAACAAACAAGAAAATAATAAACAAACACATTAAGCAACACACTAGCAATGACAGAAAGAAAAAAATACATTCTTAAATATTTACATGATTTGACACGTTGATGAAAAGGATGACCTGCCATGTTACACTACAATTTGCACACACACTGACATATATGTCTACAAACTACAAACTCCTTATAACATAGCATATCAACCAATCCTACCTGAGGCTGCCCTTCTTGCTATAAAATCTATATGTGGTTGCCATATTTATAAAACTTTTTTTTGTGAATTAGAGCAAATAAGAATAATCTATATAACTGAGATGTGAATCTCCCATTCTCTCACTATATCCTCCTCTTAGTCATTATACCATTACATATTACAGTAACACATGGAAATTATTCATGGCTAACATTAGCTACCTAACATAAGTTTCACGTACAGGCTATAAACTCACAATTGTCTTCAATGTACTTGCAGAGGTCAGAAGAGGAGTTTTGAAAAGTCAAGATTTTTTAGGAGACACGAGCACTTAATCATGTAACCGTGGTCTCTTTTAGATTTTGGTGTAAAAGTGCGGCCAGATGTAAGCAGGGATAGTCGCTGGAGGCTGCATCTTATTCTGGGTTCTGCTCCGTCATCATCATCGTCGCTGTCAGGCTGTTGGTGTTTCTTTTTCTTCCAGGCAGCTGACACTTGGCATCTGCTGTAGAGGTTTTCCAGTCCACGCGCATTCCTCTTCACAGTCAGTCCCTACATTTAGATCAGACTACTTGTAACAAAATGGCAAATGTAGTGAAGTAAAAAGCAGATTACTGAACAAAAAATACATACTATACTGTGATTTTGTTATGGCATTCTATAACAGGAAAAGTGTAAACATAAAACAAAATGTCTTCTCCATCTCATTTCCACATTAAACCGCCCAGTTGTCAATTAAAATAGCTAACATAATTCCCGTGATACTTGCGAGGTGCCACTAGTTGGCATGCCACTAAAAGCTTGTCACAAATTGTCAGTCTTATCCTGACAGGTGCTCGTTAGTGCACAGTGTGATGTAGTGGCCGAGGAGTGAAATAAATCTAAGCTACTGAAAGCAAAAGTATCAAAATGAACCATGGATGATGAAAATATATTGAAAAACAAACAAAACACCGTCACTCTCAGATAAATTAACTTATCTTATGTGGGCATGATGAACTGAAACGGATGTGTTTCAGCTACAAACCCGTCTGTTTCTGTTGAAGTTTATTTATCCTAGGGTGCTGGCGTTCTATTTGTTTTTGGATCCTATCCACAACCATGCACCACTATATAGTGTTCAAGATTTTTTGGAGTTGGAGTTGTGCATGCTGCTACTTTTTTCATTCAGAGGCTGCACAAAATGTTTCTGAAGGCTGTCACTGGCCCACAGGCCGCACTTTGAGATGTTGTAATGTGATGTAATCTCCACCCACATATTCAGACATAAATCAATGATTATATCAATGGGTCTTTGGAACCATGCTGAGAAGCTTTAGCCTCTTTTCAAAGGGAATGTAACTGGAAAAGTGCCAGACTGGAATTCAAAGCCAAGAGACAAAATATCCATAAATACAGAAGCTTCACATTTTCAAATACAGTGATCATAATTAATGACATAATGATGAACTATAGTCTTACACAACCAGATAATGTAAGACTGATGGCGACTTTTACTCTCTCAGCTCTCCCTCTGTCTCTTGTCTAAGAAATGAGAAATCTACTATAATCGATTTGAACACACCTGTTTAGCAGCAGAACCTCTCTCATCTCTCTCAAAGCAATTACATGATCAAAGACAGGGAGCGCAATCAATGTCCAAAGTAATTGGTCTTACCTGCCATGCAACCCCTGTTAGAAAACTATTATAGCTAACTGCTGTTCTGGTCATCTCAGCAGCAGCTGTCCAATCACATCAGGTTGAGAGGTTCCTGGAGTGTGCCCCCCCCCCCCCCAACAGCCACGGCCTTAGTACTTATCAGCCAGAATCAGAGAGCGGGAGATGAGCCGGCTCTACAGCGAGGTCCGTCTTTATGACTTACAGTGTCTTGATTAAAGTGGATTGTAATCTCATCAGATGTTTGATCCATAGGGCTCCTCTGCCCTGCAGCACACACTAATGGATAAAAATTGTGTGAAGTTATTGGTAAACCAGTGGCAAGTTGCTGAAATATTGATGTCAGGCTAAATAGTGAAATAAGCAGCTGATGTTCGTGGTGTATTCTACTGTTCTGTCAAGTTTTATTAGTTTAGTTTATTTGCAAATATATTTATAGAAATACAGGAAAAAGCAAATTAAAGTCCTTTTCAGATGTTTTTTGAATAACGATAATGAAGATGATGATTGTCAAGATGGTCCAGGCAGTATTACAATACATAAAATGAGGGTAAATTAAGCTATAGTGAAAAGTTAGAATACAATAATGATCGACCAGTACACAAACTCTACTTATGATACCAGTTGACTTCATAGTCATTTAACAGACACGTTCAATATGGTATTTTCAAAATTTTGGCTTTATCTTTGTTATATTTTTTATTTTTGTTAAAAAAAATATATCATGATGTTTGATTTTTCCATATTGAAGAGTTTGTTCATCTGTAACCATTTAGAAATAGATGATAGCTCCTCATTTTCTTCTCAAATGCTTAAATTTTCACGTGAAGATATTAGACATGTATCAACAAATAAAAAAGGTAGTGCACGTTTGCAGACCCTGGGTAGGTCATTTATGTAAATCAAGACCAAGAGATTTAAAATTAAAAACAGGTATTATTAGAAATGACTCAGTATGAATCATTTGATATTTTAGGATACATACTTTTATTTATTTTAATGCCGAGGGTTAGATGAGAAAATTGATACCACTCACATATTTATATAGATGAATTTGTAAGTATGGACTCGGAGCCACGAGACCTTGAGCTTAGTTTAGCTGAGAACAGCGTGAAACAGCTTGGGAGATATATGCTGTAACTAATTCTTGATGAGCAACAGTTTATCTGTCTCTGCTGATTGATTTGAAACCAAGACAAATCTGATGTTGTGGATAGTAAATAATTGTCTCGTACTCAGATAGAATACAACCCTCGCCTTTTCAAATGTAATTCAGGTTATCTACAGGTATCAGACGATTACATTTTATGCTTTTCAAGATTATTTTTTACCAGATTTAGGCATTATTTTTTGGACAAATCATCTTTGAAGCACTGCAGTTAAGTATAAAGTAGCGTATATATGGTCCCCTGCAGAGGTAGGTTTTATGTGGGGATATGGTTGTTAGGGTGAGCAAGGTTTATCTACATTTTGCCAATAGAAAAGTATAACGTAAAAAGACAGTATTATACGGTGACCGAGAGAGGTCACAACACACGCAAACTCCACAACACCTGCAAATCCACACAACACATTCAGAAAACACATTCATCAATTTCGCAACACATATGCTGCAAATCCTCACAACACAAGCAAATGAGATAACGCGATGCAAATGCTCACAACACAGACAAGAAGCTGAACGCTCCACAAAAACAAAAACACACGCCAAATTGAAGACAACGGAAATGTTTCCAGGGGGGCCGTAATCACTCACAGACCTGCTTTTGGCCGCCAAAATCGTCTTAGATGCTCAGACCAGAATCGACGACACGTTGATGTGCTCCAACAGGTAAGTTATAGAGGATCAAGTTAATTGCACTTACTTGTCTTCCACCTAAAACAAATGTTGAACTTCCGAACAGCATCTTGAGGAAAGTCTGTAAATGTCAACAACCAGTAAGTTTGTCACTGATTACGGTCCCCCTGGAAACATTTCCGTTGTCGTCTTCATTTTGGCGTGTATTTTCGTTTTTGCGGCGCGTTCAGCTTCTTGCCTGTGTTGTGAGCATTTGCATCGCGTTATCTCATTTGCCTGTGTTGTGAGCATTTGCATCGCGTTATCTCATTTGCTTGTGTTGTGAGGATTTGCGGGTGTTGTGGAGTTTGCATGTGTTGTGACCTCTCTCGGCCACCATAGTATTAGGTTCAGTGGTGAGACTGGTGTCTGAATGTGTGGAAAAGGCATGTACCAAACAATGCACATCTACTGTACATCTACTATACATGTGTGCATGTTCACAATCCATTGACACTAAATGTGGACAAAAGGTCAGGTAAGTGTCCCATTATTAATCAATTAATCTACTACTTGAGATTTTATCACTACAAGATACCACTGATAGTAAATTGGATGAACTGAGATTTTAAAGTAAACAGAAGCTGCTGTGAATCGCTATATTTTGATTTGCAGGAGATAATGGAGATTTGCTGGATGAATTTCAGCATATTGCATGCCGGTGGGCCAGTGAGGCGTGAAAATTGTAATAAATCAAGCCAGACATGAAATGCAGCGCTGTATGTTTAGAGGACAGCCATTCACACCAGCATCTGTCTCGCAGTATTTGCAGCCTATTACTTGTGATGCTCCAATGTAATCCGTCTTGCTTTGTCACACCATGAACACACTGAGGGCCTAAAACGTCTTCCCATCATGGTTCATTCCTCTCATACAGTACACGACACACACATCATCGTATTCCAGTCATGTGAAAATGATTCTGAAAACTGTTGGCTTTTCAAAGGGATTGTCTTTCTCGCGCTGGGCCTTGGCGTAGCAAATCGGTCTTCATGGCAGGAGACAGTATGGGATTTTTTTTTTTTTTTTGTGAGGCAGGGCTCATTGGGATTGCCATTTCTTTTGATGTCATGTCATGCAATGGCATTTCAAGGGGGAAATATGTTCCTTTGTAGAAGACAGTCCAGGCAGGCAGGCAGTGACAAAGGCAGCTCCAATCAAATCAGACACATAATTAAAAGTTCTGAGAGGCCCGAAACTGGCAAGGTCAACTTAAAAACGGCGAAGAATAAAACTATTTCATAAAGAGATTAACACCTGGAAGAACTGACGGATGCACGTTGTGATGACATTGGAGCAGCTGTCTGCGTTTTGATCTGTAGATAAACAGTGCTGCAGATGAAGCCATTTGTATAGATGAAATAATACCAAGGGGAGAAAAAAAAATCACTGAAATATAAGTCTGGCAGTGTCAGCGACAGAGTAGTTGTGGCTTGGTGCCTGTGAGACTGTTTAGTAGGAGTTCAAATTAATCTTTGAGCCTCTTCTGAGACAGTGCTGGTGCAAGCAGAAAGGACATATTTGCATACAATTGTTAGTCAGGTAGTCGTTTTGTTGGTGTTGCCCAAAATGTAATGCAGACTGCATTAGAGTAGATATAATGTTAAAGATTCATAGTGTACTAAAAGGAAGCCCATTTACGCCAGTGTGATGAAAAATAAAATCCTGTAAGTAGGAGTGGGGGAAATAATCGATTCTTAGATGCATCGTGATGCTAATGTGGACCATTATAAATCGATTCACAAATTTCATCGATTATCTGGATGTTTATTTAGTGATGATGACAGAGAGAAGGAGGCCGTGTAGCACCAGTAACTTGTATTCACCTTCATGTAAGGTAGCAGGTTGCATGTTTTAATTTAATGTTTAAACAATTACAATTGACCCTACGCTAAGTAGGGCGCAAACTGGCCAATCATAACATAGCATCGGGCCGGCTCAGACCAGGGTCCGACAACAACACAGCTGTGCTCCATTGACTCTAATGGAATCGTTTCAGATTTCCTTCATTTTCAGGCTGGTTTAGTGGATTTGGAGCTAAATGTTGTGCCTGGGGCACGTCGTGTATTAATGATACTCGTTACCTGGAGAGGTTGGAAAAAGATATATGTTTTTTCCCTGTTCCAAAACCAAAATCAAACCCTGAAAAGTGTAGGGTTAGCTAGCTAGCTACTGAAGATATAGCCTACTGAATGTATACACATGCTGCTTTTGCTTTTTAATGATTACAACAGTGAAACAAAGGCCGACCCTGCTGTACAGGAACCAGTGAAGGGAAGCACGGAAACTTTGCTGATATCAACCGACGAAAAAAGCCGTCCCGACGGCATGATATGCAGCTGGTCGCCATTATAGTTTAACAACTTCCTGACTTTTTAACGACACCGACTTTCACCTGGGAGAGTCATCTTGGAATCCCATAAGATTGTAAAGGCAAACCCTGTTCTTTTTTTCCTAAACCCAACTATGTGTTTGTTGCTTAAACTCAACCACTGTTTGTTATTAAAGGAAAAACGTCAACTGGCCGTGTTGTACCAACGTAGTGCATTTATTTTGAAAGAGACTGCATGTAAACTGTGAATTTCCTGTGAAAACGGAAGTGTATTTAAGAAAAAAAAAGACAAAGCATGTTACAGGCCTAACTTGACACAGTGTCTCAGAACATCAACAACCACAAACCCAGGGTACCTTGCACGTCATATCGAGATGTGGAAAGTCCATGGCCAAAATGCTGATATGTTGTTGGAGTGAGAACGTGTTGACCTGTAAGTCGTAATAATGAGAAACTGCCTCACAATAATGACTATTATCACAACATAATGACGAGGTCATTATTCTGAGATACTTGGTCATTATTTTAAAACAAAACGTTCTCTTTATAATGACTAACAGGCTCTGTTTTTTCATCACACTGGCAGAAATGGGCTTCCATAGTAATAACCTACGACTAATGAAAAAACTAGAGATAATTGTACAATGGGCAGTTTTAAGCACTATGGGTAATTTCTGTGCAGTATTTTATCCATTCTTTTTTAAACATTTCTGATTCAGTATTTAAAACTGTAGTACTCCAGGAGCTGTCCGTGGTGCTGAAAGTCATTGTTTCTGTTCAGAGTCATTCTCCTCAGGGTCAGCTGACTTACAGTCGCCCTGGAACTGGCAGGAAATCAAGGTCCCACTCAATGAATGCCCTCTGAAAAATGAGGGTAAGGGTAATGTCCACTTCATCAGAAAGCGTCCCCACTAAAGAAATCCTGCCGTGAATCTCTTACAAACATTCAGCACATATTGTTCACATTGTATTAAATCAAAAATCAGAGGATAAATTAAACATTAACATTTGTGTTCATCTTGGAGATCCTCTGGTTGTAAAGCAGGGAAAATGATTAAACAATAAGAAGTATGCATTAAAATACATACTTAAAATTACAATACTATTTATTAAATGTTTATATACTGCTTATAAATGGTAAATAGGGAGGATTAAAGTGTTGCTGTAGATGGAGTAACTTTTAAAAATTCAGATTGAGACCTCATTTTCAGGGAAGATCTGAGTACATTAAAGTTACAGTACATTATCACATATATAAAAACAAATAATAATCACTCAGTTAACACATTGAGATGTAAAGCTGGTTATAAACACCCTGGGGGTAACAGACTGTGTTGGAGCAAGTTGTCATTATTTCTTATACTTTATAGACTAAATAAATAAAATGCTACCTGTATGCTTGATCAATAGAATAATGAATGAAAAATGATGCTTGGTTGCTACTTAAAGCATCTTCCGATGTGGCTGCGCGGTTCATCTTTGTTCTTGGTATGCAGTACGTTTCTATCTGCATGAATTAATCTATCACTTGTCATCAGAATTATTTATGTTTATTTATGAAACACAGAGGCTCAGTCTAATCTCTGGGGTCTCAGTGATCGGTTCTTTCTAGGCAGAGCCTCTATGAAAAAAACATTAAGATGATCAATAGTATTTGATTCGGGATCGATGCATTTTAGCTGCATAGTTTATCACGCATGGAAACATCAGAGCAGTAATTGTGCCACTGACTCCTAAATCTAAAAGAGGGAAACATGGAGGATAAGCTCATGCAGTGAATAGACTAGAGGAGAATTATTAGAATATAAACAGAATAAGAAAGTTTTAGAGAATGAGGAGTGTGTGGCTGGTGAGCAGAGTAGTCAAGGAAACCTGAGGCAGAGAGGCGTTTGTTGTTTTGATGTCACATATTCCCATACGAGTGGCCAAATAGCAAATAATGGCTTCTTCTTCTTCTTCTTCTGTGTTTACCGGTGTGAAAGGTGTTAGATGAATCATAGCACCGGTGCTGAGCAAGGAAGCCTGTTGTGACTGCTTATGAATGTGTTGCTCCCTCGTCAGTGAGGCCTGCAGTGCACTAATTAGTGCCATTAACACTACAGTCGTTAATCATAATGCTTGAATGAAAAGTGCGAATTACACACAGGAGAGTATCACCGTGGTGAAACCCAGCAGATTTGATGCACCTAATTATTTACTTTTGATTCTGTCTGCAGCAGAGAAGTGGTCAGGCAGTGAATCAGCAGCAGATGTGAAACGTTATAGTTGTGCAAAACGACTGGGACTAATTTATTATCTAGTTGTTACCATACATTTACCGAAGATGTATTATTGCTCCCTGTTTTAGGGCATTACTCAGCCTTTTTAATAATGACACTGTACTGTATATTTGTGACCTGCTTTTAAGTATTTACATTATCAAAGGGGACCAGTGTGCTTTGAACTGAGGGCCACAGACAGGGTAGGGTAGCTGAAAAGTATTTTTAAAACGACAAACACATTGTTGGTTTTGGCTCTCTGTTGGCTTAAAGAAAAATACAGAATAGCAGCCTTATCTTTTAATTGTTGGCAGCAAACAGCAACCAATTCAAAGCAAAAACAAGTCTATCTTTACCTATTTTTTGTCTTGCTTTGCCAACAGTGTAGCTCATGAATACAATATCTACGAGGGCGGCTTCTGGCTCACCTGGTGGAGTGTGTGCCCAAAGTGGCCTGCAGCCCTTTGCTGCGTGTCATCCATGCGTCGTCTCTCTCCCACCTGTCCTGTCTGTCCTTAGCTGTGCTATCAATGCCCAAAAAATAATCTTTAAAAAAAATAAAAATAAAAAAAACTGGGGCTTAGTGGATAGAGCAGGCGCCCCATGTACAAGGCTGTTGCCGCAGCGGCCCGAGCTCGACCCCAGCTTGTGGCCCTTTGCTGCATGTCACTCCCACTCACTCTCCCCCTTTCACGTTTGACTGTCCTATCGATTGAAGGCTAAAATGCCCCCCAAAAAATATCTAAAAAAGGAAAAAAAAAAAAAAACCTTTTCAAAATCTGTGAAGCAAAAGCACATCATCAAGGAGGAGTAGCCAAACCAAAGTGCGGCCTCTGAACATGACATGAAATGTATGCATTATGTTTTAATCATCTGCAGTCCATTTTTAAACTCTCACTTTCAATAGCTTACATTTATAAGTGTTGGGGAGTAGTGTTCTTCATGTAGTTCAATTACTAGTTCATTTACAATTTGCAGGAGTTGGGTGTAGGGTTGCAGCTGTTAACTGGTTTTAAGGTATACCATGATATAAGAAGTGACGGTTATCATACCATGTGCATTTGCTTATTTACGATAATGGAAAATTTTCTTTATTGTCATTTTTATGGGGTACATAAAAACGATATGCTGTGAATGCGAAACAGCATTTCGTTTTTATGTACCCCATAAAAATGACAATAAAGATATCTATCTAAATGCAACTGAACTTTTTTTAAATTACTTTCAAAAGGGAGACTTTCTACACAAACTTTCATTTTTAAAAAATGGTTTTAAGTTAGGTTGCAGCGGCCAATCTCAACTTTATTTCACTTTTTATTCTGTGACTTTCCCGAAAAGTTGCACTGGGGCCCATGAGGTGGGAGGGCCCTTGTAAATGATACAGATTTCCACCTTGAAGCTACACCTGTGTTCATAGAACTCCCATTAAATTAAAAAATGGTGCCATTTATTATAGTCTATATGCCCTCAAAACTCAAAACTATTCAATTAAAAATAATGACTTATTTTCTTTGATATTTTTGTCATATACAGGTATGCAGAGATCATTGGTGGGTAACATGTATGTTGATGTCCCTTAATGTCAAGTCTCTATTTGATCATGGGACAAGATGATATGATACGGTAGCTAGTTTAGGTGCAAAATCTGTCAAGACTGAAAAGCTTAGCACATTTACAAGTCCAGCAGCAGTCATGTCTTTTAGTAGTAAGAAAGGACAAGAGAGGTATGTGCACGCACCTCATAACTAATGTGCACCAGGGCCCCTCACGATCATGTGCACTGTGGCCTGTGGTAACTACCTTACACCACTGGTGGCAGATGTTATCGTGGCAGGCCCATACAAATAAATGAATGTGTGGGGAACCCTTGCTACTGCTGTTAGCTAAAGTTAGCAATTTCAGTGGACAACTTGGCAATTTAGTGTTGAAGTGAGTTGAAGAAGATATTTTGTTTTATGTGTGCATTTTTTCCTGTGCGGCCCTCAATCAAATGCTGACTCCCTAAATTGGCACTCAGTCATCAAGACTTTAAACACCCCCAATCAAAACAGTCTTTGGTGACTCCTGCATCATCTGCAACAACAACAACTTTGACTCCCCCAAAATAAATAACCAAATCAAGTGGAGTAGATGTTAATCATGACGGGCTACCTACTGTTTGTCAAGCCAGGCGTTCATACTGTTCTGCAGGAATTGAACCTACTGCTTGTCTGAAAGTTAAAACAATGTGACATGTGATTAGAGGCACATATGCTTTGTAAAACCACCAGAGCGGTCCTGGCTTTGAGGCTCTGTTTCATCTTTCATCTAAATCAGGCACAAACTGAAGCTTATTTGTAGTAAATATTTTTAGTTTCATATGGGAAGTTGATCTGGGCAGTAATCACTTTGGGTCTGCCAGAGATTTTCTCTCCGGCCTCCACAGTGTCCTGTGAGGTTACGACCGACTTTTTACTGGTTTCTAAAAAACTTTCACTCACAATATTTAGAACATGCTTTGTTCAGAGAGGTGGTTATCTTTGGCGTCTCCATTTGAAAATCCTCTTTAATGAGGTCAGAAAATGTAATGTAAAAAAAAAAAGAAACAAGACTGTATTTAACTGGAGTGGAGTTTTCTGCTCTCCTCCGTGAACCAGACTGTTCGGTAATTGCATCTCATGGGATTTAGGCTTCATTTGTTGTCCAGTGAGGAGGCAGAATCTCCAGCAGAATACGTAAAACAAATTGTGGGCATCTAAGAAAAACTGACATGTTTCTCACTTTTCACACTGTGCACTCAATTCAACAAATCCTCCTGATCAATAATTATAACAAGCTCTACAAGTTTTGTTTGTTGCTATTGTTTTATTCCATTACATACACTCACTGGCCACTTTATTAGGTACACCTGTTCAACTGCTCATCTACACAAACAGTTTATCATAAAATCACGGCAATTTAGGCTTGTAGACATGGTCAAGACGACCTGCTGAAGTTCAAACTAAGCATCAGAATGGGGAAGAAAGGTGATTTAAGTGACTTTGAACGTGACATGGTTGTTGGTGCGAGACGGGCTGGTCTGAGTATTTCAGAAACTTGTGATCTATGCACAACCATCTCCAGGGTTTACAGAGGATGGTCCGACAAAGAGAAAACATCCAGTGAGCAGCAGTTCTCTGGGTGAAAATGCCTTGTTGATGCCAGAGGTCAGAGGAGAATGGCCAGACTGGTTCAAGATGATAGAAAGGCAACAGTAACTCGAATAACCACTGGTTACAACCAAGGTCTGCAGAAGACCATCTCTGAACCAACAACATGTCCAACCTTGAAGCAGATGGGCTACAGCAGCTGAAGACCACACCAGGTGCCACTCCTGTCAGCTAACAACAGGAAACTGAGGCTACAGTTCACACAGGCTCACCACAACTGGACAATAGAGGTCAGAATTTGGTGTAAACAACATGAAAGCATGGATCCATCCTGCCTTGTATCTACAGTTCAGGCTGGTGGTGGTGGTGTAATGGTGTGGGGGATATTTTCTTGGCACACTTTGGGCCCCTTAGTACCAACTGAGCATGGTTTAAACACCACAGCCTACCTGAGTATTGTTGCTGACCGTGTCCA
Source organism: Epinephelus moara (assembly GCF_006386435.1). Taxonomy (NCBI): domain Eukaryota; kingdom Metazoa; phylum Chordata; class Actinopteri; order Perciformes; family Serranidae; genus Epinephelus; species Epinephelus moara. The sequence continues at coordinate 17,236,036 of NC_065519.1, forward strand.
TCCCTTTATGACCACAGTGCACCCATCTTCTGATGGCTACTTCCAGCAGGATAACGCACCATGTCACAAAGCTCAGATCATCTCACACTGGTTTCTTGAACATGACAATGAGTTCACTGTACTCCAATGGCCTCCACAGTCACCAGATCTCAGTCCAATAGAGCACCTTTGGGATGTGGTGGAACGGGAGATTCACATCATGGATGTGCAGCCGACAAATCTGCAGCAACTGTGTGATGCTATCATGTCAATATGGACCAAGATCTCTGAGGAATGTTTCCAGCACCTTGTTGAATCTATGCCACAAAAAATTAAGGCAGTTCTGAAGGCAAAAGGGGTCCAACCTGGAACTAGCAAGGTGTACCTAATACAGTGGCCAATGTGTATCTGCGTTACAGAGAAGAAAACTGGCCCTTCATTAGCTGAGTTGGGATTTAAATGTGTGTTCAAATGTCATGATCATGTAGCTGCTGAGTAATTAATTAGGAGAAACTTACATACATTTGTGGTCAGAAGACAAAAAGGCAGGCAGTGAGTCTCTGAACTGCTGCGTGCAAACAATATCCCTCCTCCCCCGCTGGGTCAATCTCCTTAAGATATGATAGTCAAGATTTGCATATTAATTTTCCTTGATGCTGCTCTCTTATATGTGTGGCACCAGCTGATAAGAACGTCTTGGTGACAGCCTGTGCATCCAACACAGTGTGACTGGAGGAGATAGCAAAAATCAGCGTTCACAGCTGTGATTCTTCCGCTGGCCATAACGGCGTAATTAAAATTGCACTTCCTCCCTCTCTACAAAGTACAGTACAAGATCATGTTCATCATATCAAGCCTATTAAGATTGCTCTGTTTCATTTTTAATCTATAGGTAGACTCTGTTTCCTGTAATTTTGCCTCTAATCATAAGCAAGGGAAGCATCAGTATGTTGGAAGATCCGAGAGATTACTGGATATATGAAAGTTATCAAAGTCAGCAGCTATGGTGAGAGGAAAAAAGATTACTTCTGACTTCAAAGTGGCAGATTATTTTTGAAAATGTACAACACTGTTTTCACACTTTCTTGCAGCGCTAAAGGTCACTGTAGCTGGCAGTGCAACACACATCAGTCCAAGTTTGAAATGCATTTCTTACAACAGAGATTTTAGAGATTAGAAGATTCAGATATCAAAGGTGAATCAAAACACATATGTGGGTGTCTGTGTTCATTATCTTTATAATATTGATGTCCAATGTTGCTTTTATGACAAATGATACCTAAATATAGGTGCTTTTCTTTTATCTCACTCTTGTATTTTTAAGGCTTGTAACCAGTGTATACTACTACAAAGCTATGTATATTAAAGTGACAGTTCACCCCAAAACTTACTTGTAGTGCTACTTATCAATCTCGGGTGTGAGTTGCGGAGTGTTGGAGATATCAGCCGTAAAGATGTCTGCCTTCTCTTGAATATAATGGAGCTACATAGCACTCTGCTTGCTATATTCTCTACCTTTAAGCCGCTGGAAACACAGGGATGAGTCTCTTAGGGTGCTTTCAGACCTAGAGTTGTCTTGCTTTTTTTGGTCTGAATCAGGGACTCATTTTGTTCCAAAGTTGCATAATTGCCTAGAGTTGGTTCATGTTCTCACGGCAGCATTTACAAGCAGACCAGATAAAATGCCTTGCACGAGAAAGCTGCTCTTGATTGGTCAGAATTTCCATATGGGAAAAATCCAGGAAGTAAACCAAACGTTGAAGAAGAGTACACTTGCAAGATAAATGTGACACTTTCTAACGTCACAATGGAGGGACAACTACGCAGGTTGATTTTAGCGCTGGTCATCGTGGACTATATTGCTGTCATTGTTCATTTTAGTCAAACCATACAGTTTGAAAACGAGGCGCGGCTCCAACTAGAAAACAATGTTTTGATGCATTGGATGTGCTGAATGTGCATATTAAGGCAGTACAGGAGGAGGTGCACATTAACAATCCTCCAGGACTGTAACATGCTCATGTTTAACCCAAACACTGTGTCATGCGACTGCAGTTGGTTCAGATCGAGGTCAGAACACATTCTCACCACAAACAAATCGCACCAGAGTTCATTTGTAACCAGACCGCCTCTTCAAGAGGGTCTTGGTCCGGTTGTTTGGTGCGCACCCGAGTGGGATTGCTGTGTTCACACCTGCCCAAACGAACCGTTCTTAGGGGCAAACGATCTTGTGTTCAATTGAACAGAACCAAACAGGGCAGGTGTGAAAGCACCATCAAAAACATCAGTTTTGTTGTTTGTTGGTCTCAAACAGTGGTCTGCAGTGGTTTACAGCTTGGCAGCTGGGCTGACCAGAGTTTTATGGTGGTGTTGTATAGGTATTGTGCATGTATGTGCGCACGTAGGAACCTTGTCGTTGTGGGCAGGCAATTCTTGCGCATATAACATAAAATCTCACCAGCATCAATGCACAGTTCAATTATGTTTTACAGTGGACATTTGTAGTTGTAGTAGCAGTTATCTTAGAAGGTAAAACCTTTTCTTGATGCCTTATTTGAGATATTATCTCCAATGAAGGAGATAACGTGTATGTAATTGTATGTAGAAGATAACATCTTGTACTTAGGAGATAAACTCCAACACTCAACATCTCACGCCAAAACAATCTAGATTGACAAACAGCACTACAGGTAGGAGGAAAATCATGCCTTTTTTACTTTGGCATGAACTGTCCCTTTATGATCTGTTTGAGAAGTTGTCTTTGATCCAATAAAACATCATTTTAACAAAGACTGAACAGGGAGCAATTACATATCTGAGCTTTAAAGTGCCCTAATGTGGTCATCCGCATAGTCAGCATCAGAAAATATGAATAGAAATCCAGAGTAATGAGCTGGAGAAAGAGTGCCAGGCAGCTGCATGTCTTGACAGCTGATTAATGAGATCCTAACAGAATTGGATTTGAATATCAATGCTGGCCTATTGCTTAAACTGACATTAATTGCCACCTATTAGATTGGCTCTGCACCCCTGTATTTCAAAACAATCACCGCCATTGAGAGATTAGAAGAGAGAAGGGTGGGAGGGCAAGCCAGTGCTCAGAGCTGTATCATTTGTCAGGTGGTGCTGTATGGCAGTTTCCACAATTATTAGTGTGTGTGTGTGTGTGTGTGTGTGTGTGCGTGTGTGTGAGAGAGAGAGAGAGACAGGGAGAGAGAGAGAGAGAGACAGGGAGAGAATAAAAGAAATAAAACCCTATCGTTTTTAGCCAACAGGACCCACTACTGGCCCCTGGAGGCTTTAATATTGACTGCAGCTCACAATATAGATGTTGGCTTGACTATTAACCAACTGATGATTGACAGCAACTCAGATTAAGGCACAGCTTTCGATACGTTGAAAGAATAAATTGCAAGAAAATTTCTACCAGCATAAAAGCTTAAGTACATAAGAACACATATTTAAAAATTAAAGGATTTGTTCCACTTAGATGCAAAAAGGACACAAGACACAACATTGTGATATTGAGATAATGCTGTCATAATTACTGCAATATTATTTTTTACCTATATCACCAAAGCCCCTTCCCCACTGGACATAAAACCCACTAATTTTTAGCATTTGTATTCAATGGGAATGGTTAAAATCAGCATTCATTATCAGGACAAATGCCTCTGCAGTAGTCAGGGGTATTTATCACTGTTCCAACCTGCAGATGTGCTTATTTGATTCAATGATTCACTGCCACAAAATACCATCCGTCTCCGTCCAAGCAGCACTCGAGCATTACACTTTATTTTTCTCTCCCTCCTCTGTGTTGAAATTTAAGTTGACATAGAGTTAAAGAGAGGAACTGAATTAGTAATAGCTTTTAAAAGAAGTAACCACTGTAACATTTTCACTGGTCTCCATGCTGCTTGCTACAGTTTACTAACCTGTTTTCTGGCCCATCTGTGATGTTGAATGCGACACACCAGAAAAAAAAATATAGAAAGGCATATTTGTACATGGCTCTGGTTTACTAGCAATGGGAGAGGAGTCTATCGCCTATTATTAGCAGGTTTTCACATGTTTAAAAAAACCTGTGTATACATGCTAATTTTGGCGGAAAAGGGTACAAGTTCTAACTAGCTAGCCCTATCACCAGACAAGAACATTATATTTCATTATTTTGAAAAACCCTACGTTAGGTTCATTGATGTTTAAGTCCAATTCCAGTGTTTTACAACTTCTTGCTACAATATCTGTGCATGGCAACTCATAACCCTGACCTTCACACTCTTACTTTCTAATTCGCTACAAACTGTTAGGGAGCCTCTCAATGGACCACTACAAGGCGAGGGACATGTGACGAATGAGGGTAGCTGATGTTTTGTGTGCCATTATTTAAGGGTGCTTTCACACCTGCCCTGTTTGGTTTGGTTCAATCAAACTTAAGTTTGTTTGCCCCCTACGTGTGGTTTGTTTGGGCAGGTGTGAAAACAGCAATCACACTCCAGTGCGCACCAAAACAACCAGACCGAGACCCTCTTGAAGAGGTGGTCTCGGTCCAGGTAAAAAAGTGTGACTTGTTTGTGATGAGAACGTGTTCCGACCTGGATCTGAACCAACTGCAGTCACATGACACATTGTTTGGGTTAAACATGAGCATGTTACAGTCCTGGAGGATTATTAATGTGCACCTCCTCCTGTACTGCCTTAATATGCACATTCAGCACATCCAATGCATCAAAACATTGTTTTCTAGTTGGAGCCGCGCCTCGTTTTCAAACTGTATGGTTTGACTAAAATGAACAATGACAGCAATATAGTCCACGATGAGCAGCGCTAAAATCAACCTGCGTAGTTGTCCCTCCATTGTGACATTAGAAAGTGTCACATTTATCTTGCAAGTGTACTCTTCTTCAACGGTTTGGTTTACTTCCTGGATTTTTCCTGCATTGAAATTCTGACCAATCAAGAGCAGTTTTCTCACACAAGGCATTTGATCTGGCTTGTAAATGCTGCTGTGAAAACACAAACTAACTCTAGGCAATTATTCAACTGTGTAACAAAATTAGACCCTGATTCAGACCAAAGCAAGACAACTCTAGGTCTGAAAACACCCTAAATGTTTAAAATGGACACATTTCGGTGGGATTTGATTATTGAAAATAACTGTTGTCTTTTCATGTCAGTGGTATTGAGCTATTGATTGGTCATAATTATGGTTAAATTCTGTTAATAGAAGAATACATTTGATGATGTGATGAAATACTTTGGAGTAAAGCCAGTGTCATTAAAGCTAAAAGGGTTTATCCACTTGGGAGCATGAATATTCTCAGCTGATTCCATGACACTATATATATTATAAGATATCTTACTCGTAAAGTTGGCTTTTTTACCTTACATTGGCACTAGAGGATTCAAAAATGTAAAAGGTTTGTCCTCTGATGAGCAAGGCTGTGCGCAGAAAAATCAACTCAATCAATCTGTCTTATTAGTTTTATGTGTACAAGTAGAAATGCTAGCCTGAGGATGCTAGACGAGAGGCCTGGGCCACCAGAATCATTAGGACCAATCCTCGGGGCACCATGAATGTCTGTGCCAAATTGCAGAACAATGTGACCAACAGTTGTTGAGATTAGAGTGGGCAGACAGAGAGATAGACCAGCCAACCGGCAGACATCACCATCATTAGGCCCCACCGTTACCGAGGCTAAAATGTCACTCCAAGAGTCATTTTGCATTTCTTTGACAGTAATCACTGAAAATGGAAGGAGTGTTTCATTTGTCTTTCTCACTCTCTCCCTCTTTATTTTCCCTCTCTCCTTTTTCTCTCCCCCTCTATTTCTCTTTCTCCCAGAGTAATTGATATGATATGAGCGCTGGCAAGTGTAATCTTCTTTTAATTAAGACCTGCTGCTGGCACCGGCTTCAGACAGATAGTGACTTACGGCTCTCTCCCTCTCATTTTTCTTCCCCTCTTCTATCATCTTATTTTTCCTCTGTTGCTCCTCCAACTTTGGCTTCCTCATCTTTCTCTCGTTATCTTAACACTCAACTCTTTCCTCTAACCTTTTACTTCCTGCCCCCCTTCTTATCATCTACTCGGTCTGCCTCTAACATCCGTTGTCTTCTTTTCCTTTTCCAATTTCTCTTCTCCCTTGTCGATTCTTTCTGTTACGCTACAGTCCCAGCACCATGAAGAGGAAAAGAGAGCCCTCAGCCGGGAAATTATCCTCCTCAACAACCACCTCATGGAGGCGAAGATCACCATCAATAAACTCAGAGAGGACAACGTGAGTACCCAGAGCTGCATCATCTAATATGGGACACATTGTGTGTGTAAACTTACTTGTACAAAATCTGAACTTTCTCGTCTAATGAGACATTAGCAAAGGACATGCCCGAATTATACTTCCCCTTCAAGCCAAAATATTAAGCAGCAGCCTGGGGCATTAAGGACCACAGAGATCTGGGGCCCTGGGGCAGTTGCTGTCCTTGCCTGGTCAGTAATCCAGCCTTCTTAGCACATCTTCAACTTTTCAAAAAGCTGTTTTTCCTGATGGGAATACTTTCTCCTGTCACACTGGCAGCCGTCTCCCTGAGCCCACTATTGCTAAAAGTCTCATATTCACTGTATTTCTGCAACATCCTGGATATTTGTGCTTCAAGGAGCCACAGCAGATAGAGGAATTAACTCTAAGCCACTGGGTGTTTTATAGTGATTATACTGAAATCAATGGGCATCCTCAGGGCTGCTCGAATTTGGAGCCGGGGCTGCGTGGATCTGAGCTCAGGGGCATGTGGCAATCTGGTCCCTCACTTTCTTTGAAGTGATTTTACTGGCATTTTCTACTGGGGGCTGCAGGTTAAGTTAGATTTTCTCTCTTTGGTCTATGGCAGTTTTTAGCACTTCTGAGCTATAGAGTATTTTGACAATCCCTCCAGATCTCGCCGGGCTGATTGGAGTCAAGGTTCATTTAGAGTGGAAGGAGAATTTGTCCCGTCAGAGCCAGCAGCGAGACGGGCATTTCCTCCAGAGAGCCAGCTTTGAATTTACTTCTTAAATCATGGGATACACTGAGTGACCTTTCAGGCGTGACATGAGACCTGACGGGAAAAACAAATGCATCACTTTGAGTGAAGTGTATTAAATTTGTTTTACTCCTAAGTGATAAAAAACATAAAATCTACCAGGGCCTGCCAGGTGCAGACATAGAGACCAAGGGCCAGAGTTTGTTTGAAGTAACTGCTGACATATATTGTTGGAAAGTCAATCAGACGACTACAATAGATGCAAAAGAAGACTAGACTGTGACACAAAACAACAAAACAGAAACACAAAATGACAAAGACAGAGAATGACCACAGAGGAATACAAAACGGCCTCATAAAGATGCAAAATGGCATAAAGGACGCACAAAACGACCACGAAGAGAGGTAAAGAGAATACAGACAAAAGGACTACAAACAGGAAACATCTCCAGCCAGCAAGTAAACTAACCGGTGCTACCTATCCACCCTGTTCCTGGGGTGCTACTGTATTTACTAATCACCTAGGAAAGAGGATTAGCGTACCATTCATGGTACCGTTACAGATGGAAAACATTGGTTCCGGTTCAGCGCCAGAACTTGAACCCGATAATTCACACAAGGTATCATGAGGGCTAGGAATAATGTGGATAATAATATGGGTATTTTTATCTGTTCACATATTTTATCTGTTCATCATATTATTGTTCTCGCCATATTTTTTAGTCTCTTTCATAAATTAGAAGCCAAAATTAGTTACAAATGTTAAATAGCTAAATTTCACAGCATCTGTGCAGCCTTGTTTATTCACCATGTCCATGTAAACGACAATGAACACAGCCATAAAGGTTTCCTTACGCAGAAACTTAATTTTCTGATAACTACATCACCACATAATTCAAAAATGTTCAGGCAAAGATAATATTTGGTTATTTGTAGTGCTATGTGTATGTTGCAAATGTCTAGATTTGGAAAATTCATAAGACACTTGGGACTTCTTACCCTGCTTTTGACGACATCAAGCTAGCTCTGGCCCACTCTCTCACACACAGTGGTCAACATCTTGGCTCTGCTGGCTGCCTGCTCCAAACGCCATGACAAACACTCTGAATTCTATATTTTATAAAGCGTTAAAGGGGCGATAGGCTGAAAACAGGAATCTTTTCCTGTACTCTCTTTTCTTTTTTCTATACTCATCCAGACCTGGTAATGACTAAAATTAAATTCCATACTTTCCCATACTGCGTAGGAACCCTGGCATGGGGGGTCCTCTACATGTCTGTGCCCCTGGGCCCAATATTTCATACTCCATCCATGGTTATTACTGGCTATCAGCCTGCATGAATACAGCGTCTATAAAGCCACAAGAAAACTGTCATTACTCTACTCACATACTCATGTGAAATACATACAGTATGTTAAGACCTCATCATCATTAACCTCACAAAAACTGTCTCGCCAGCAGCTGGTGGCTGACATTCCCGGCAGAAACCCGCCACATAACTCACATTAACTAAGACATCACCAAGGTCTCAAAGGTTTATTTGACATGTCCACAGAAACTGCAGGGAGCCCACATGTCCCCTGGCGACGAAAAGAAAAGAAATAAAGTGATTCAAACAGCAGTCGCTGTTAACTGGTGGGGGAGTTGAAACTGTCAAAGAGAAGGCTTTGATGTTACGGGAAGTATTGTAGGACTGTGGTGTGACAGAGGCACAGGGAGGCTACTGTGCAGCAGGGACTGACCTTTATAAGAGGATGGATTTCACAGAGGAGGGAGAGAAGAAGAAAGTGAACTAAACCGACTAACCACCCACCCACACTCATGCATTCAGAAACAGAAAACAATTCGGCTGAGCATCTGCTGTGCCAATAGATCACCCGCGCTCTGCTCTGAAATTTAAGTAAAACCCTAAAACCCATCCATTATAGAGGGAAAGTACAGAGAAAGAGAAAAATAATGCTGCACGAGCTTCCCAAGGCTGGAGCACGCTGATAAGTGAATGCATAATAAAATTAGCGAACCCACATATATTACAAATTAATAAGTTCAGTAGTATTATTAAGATCCTGCAATCCCTTGATGTCAACCTAGTGAAGTAATATAGCCAAGGTGAAAAATACACGCTAACTAATTAAACTGCACCAGCGTCGATGGATGAATTTGCTCCTTTGATTTGACAGTTCACTAAATCAAAGAATTGCCTAATCCAGTAGGCTACTTATCCCAATTTTTCAATGAAATACAGCTCAGTGTGTGCACTACACATTGATGCTACACTATCCATTCCTAATTATTAAAAATCCAGTCATGCTGGGCATCTTGTTTTGTTTCCCCATGACCCATAATTAATTTATAAATACTTCATTAATAGTAAATTGATACATTTTATTTTTAGAGTTGTTGTTGCTATAGTACCAGGCTAACATGACATTACTGTATCCTGAAATTTTTCCCCCAAGAAGTCCCCCATAATTACGAAATAATTAAACCATAATTAGAAGGCTGTGATCTAAAGTGCTTTTTCCCAGCGGGTGTTCGAACACAATCCCCTTCGGTCAAACACTTACTTGAACCATCAGGCTGCCAAAATGAACAAGATTTTTTAAATGCCTGAATTTAGAGATTGAGGATAATCTTTCTGCCTCTTGCAGGACCTGTACAGGAAAGACTGCAACCTGGCAGCCCAGCTGCTGCAGTGCTCCAAGTCTCACTACAGAGCTCACAAGATGTCTGAGGTGAGCTCCCCAACACTGCTGCTACAACTGCATCAATGTGTCCATTCAAATTTATTTACTGAAAGTTTTGTTGTCTTTAAATCTAAGATTAAACCATTTAGAAAATGAATTGTAAAGATGTTATATTTGGTTAAATTACATTCTAAATAAGACTAGATAAAATTATTAGTGTTTTACTTCCTCCATAATAACAGAGGGCTGAAAATGGTCTAAACTGAGCAGCTTGATTACAGGCTGTAGCTGGCGTAGAGGACACTGAGGTCATATCCTCTGTATTTAGTATGGGTATTCAGGGGTTTTGGCACCCCGGGGAGAGTTAACATTCTTAATTTATTCGTAATTTTGTCATGGTGAGCATTTTAAAAGGCTGATTCCAGTTTAGACTGGATATACTCAAGGCTATCAAAGAATAACAAATACAAGGTTCCCACACAATTTTGTCAATGAACTTTCTAAACACTTCGGTAATATTCTACCCCATTTCCATGACTATATTTAAGTAGTTTAAGAAAAGGCAGGCCTATACATAGACTGTAGGGCGCAACAGTTAGGCTCTTCCAACGTGGTATGTCCTATAGAAGGCATTGTAGCAAAAAGGTAGCATGGAATGAAGAGCCTTTGTTTCTACACATATGGCAGAAACAAAGCCGTAACATTATCTGACCTGTCTGGAGCAGGCGTAAGATACGTGCCGATACTGGCTATCTGTCTGCAGTGCCATTTTTTTCTCTATAGCTAATTTGCCCCTTCAGGACAACTGTGGAATTACAACTTGTGGGGCTGTCACATGATGTCGTTAGGCCCCAAAAGACTTTTTGTCAAAGAGACACCTGCAAATCAATGTTTTATTTCATCACTGGGATTTCATCCAATCAGTCCGATGAAATTTCTAAAATCTAGAAAAGCTGCACAATCAACAAAATCATTTTATCCCCATTCAAGTTAGCAGAGCGCTAAACTGTTGGCTGCTTGGCCGTTATAAGGTAAACGCCCGGCCTGCCAAAGTCCAATTATGTTGAAAATTAGGGTAATTTCATACCTAGTAAATCAAATGTTTTGGCTTTATGCACCACTGAGAAATTTTCATAGGAATGAGAGGGGCCCTGCCTTGAACGCTATATCCAGTTCCCTTTATCTATCCATGGCCTGCAATACACCACCAATGCTGCTCTTTTATTTCATGTCTTCTATCGATCATTGACAAATGAGGATGAGGATGTTTATTTACTGACTGGGACATGTAGTTAAACTTCAGTCTTTTATGTGCATATTTAAGACATTTTTAAAGGTTTTTGGTTGTAAAACAAAGTTATCTAGAAACATTCATCAGTCAGCTGGAGGCAATTTTCAACAAGTCATGTGGTGTGTCTCGAATGACATACTTCCGTGAGTACTCTTCTATGTAGTATACTATGTGCACTATGTACTCATTGGCGCAGTGCGCGAATTTCGACAGGGTAGTGTTGTCTCAAACCAAACACAGCCGTTGTGCACTCACCGGAAATGACGACCGCAAATTAGCTAGTTAGCAAACTAGCATTAGCATTCGCGTTATCATTCGCGGTATCAAATCATTACAGACTGCTAAATTAACCCAATAAACATACTGCTGGCTTATACCCAACAACGGTATAGTGGTGCTTAGTGCAAAAGACACATGTATTTGTACAATGCAGCGATGTTCACGGTCGCACAGTCCTCGGCCGCTATTTCCAGTTTGAAAAGTGGTCCCTCCCCTTCCGCTACGTAGCCAAGATGGCGACCATTGAGGGCGAGAAGTGTCCATCATTCCAGACTCAACTTCTTGACTGTTTTGAGTGCACCATCCGGGTACTCCTAGTGCACTGCATTTTTCCATATTTCTCAGTGTGAACGCATTTATGCACTCAAAATATTAGGCGTAAGTACAGAAGTACGTGATTTGAGACACAGCAATGGAGTTTTAGCATGACCATTACCTTGTACTAGCTAGCTACCCCTGATAAAATTTGCCAGTGACAGGTGTCTTCTCAGTCAACATAATCAGTTGTAGGCTAGAAATGTGAGCCACTTTATTTACTTATGCATAAAATTAAAGACCCATTTTTGAAAAATTACTGGAAACTTTTGGAGTGGTAAATCTGACATTATTATGGTGGTCAACTGTAGGGATGAGCGAGTACTATATGTGTTCCAACTAAATATTCGTACTCGCAATGGGTGGGACTTCACCAGAAGTTATGTTAACCCTGAAATGTATATGCGTTGTTCTAAAGTTGTGTATGTTTATTAGAAAAAGATTTACAGATCAGCCTTAGAACTGAGCTTAAGAACATTTTAGATCACAAGAGTAAGAGAACCATTTAGCTACCAGATGAGGATTTTCCTTCATCATGATTAAGGATACAGACACATTTTACTCGCATGATATTCATGCTCATAAAGTACATTATCTGTACCAGATAATTGTATTTCAGCTCAGCTCTAGTGTGCATATTTACTATGTGAAAACGTCTAACAAGCAACAGGAGCAGCAATTAAGGCGAGAAGTTCGACACACGGTCAGTTGAGAAAGGGTGCGCTTTGCTGCTAACACATTAAACTTTTCATTTGTAAGAGAAAAAATGTGCTTTTTCTTCTATCTTGAGTTACATAGTCTGACTTTCAATAAGATAATTTGGTCATAAAACACGGAAATGTAAAACCTCTTCTGAACGTGGAGTGTGTGGAGGAAGCAGCTTTCACAGAGTGGCTGTGAATTGCTAGAATGACTAAAATAACAAGTGCCACTTCCATCCGACGCCATTAAACCACTTATTTCAATAAATGGAACAAGACCTGTAGACGTGGATGCTGTCACGTGGATTAACACTGTGTGACTGTTAATTAAGATTTGCCTCAGATAGCAGCTAATGCTGAGCTAGCTCACTTGGAGCACACACTGTATATCATTTTGTGCTCCCCCCCACAGCCTCACCTACTTTCCATCTCTATTCCCTCTGGGAGGCAGCGGCTGCTAAAAATAGCTCCAACTTAAAAGATGCAGGTTATTTTATGCCGAGGCGAGCTTCTATTTCTTAACAAAGCCAAGTCAGTATTTTATCTTTTTTTTTTTCTATTCCCAGCTGGAGACCCGGAGCACTGGTTTAATTTGAATCTAAGCCGTTCCCTGTGGAACTGATATGTGTTTGATGGTAGACAGAAGAAAGACAGAGAAAAAGAGAGAGAGAATGAGGGTCTTTTGGTTGTGAAGGCAGTGGAGCAAGAGGAGAAAGATGAAAGGATAAAGAAAGGGAGGAGAAAAGAGAGAACTCAGTGTGGCAGGAACAGTTCTTACTGACCCTGACCAGCTTTAATAGGCACAAAGAAACCAGTCTGTAATTGACAGATGCAGTTTTTTCAAACGTGAGCCAATCAAGCAGATTATGTCTGTCTGAGTGTGAGAGAGTTAGACAGTACAAGAGAAAGAGAGACAGAGAAACAGATGGGACAGAGAAGGACAGGGAGTCATTTAGAAAGACAAAAATATTTATGCCTGTCCAAAAAAACATCTTCCTTTTTTTAATGTTCCCATTAACTTATCTTTGTGGAGTAACAAAGTTGGGGTAAGAAAAGAAAACCAGGACTATGTTAGGAGAAAAGGAAAGCAAACAAATAAATAAGTAAAGCTTGTGTTCAGCAATTTTCTGACAAGTTCATTAGAAGGGCCAAGTAGTGCAATTCCCCAGAGATACACAAACTGGTCAGGACTCTGTGAGCTTTGAGAGAATGAATTACTTTCTAAACTAGAACTATAGATTAAAATCCTTGAGGAATGGCTCTAAAAATATCTTCACTGCAGACACAGAAAGCATGGAATATCTCTGAGGAAGAGTTTCAAGTTGATTGTATAAATAATTAAGAAAAGACTGTTGAGGAATTCTTAATTTTTCAGAGATCTTTTCTGGCTGAATCTGAAAACCAGCTCAGCAGCTTTCACAAAGCAAAAGAGCAGACTTTTGTTTTAGTATCCCATCTTCATCAAGCTTCTTTTGTCTCTTTGCATGTCTGTCTTTCTTGTCTTAGCTGCCGGTGGATTTCCAGGAGCGCATCAGTTCCCACATTGAGAAACAGAATCGGGATAGCGGAGCCACCATAGCAATGTGCCACTCCAATTACTCCGATGCCGTACCCACAGCCATAATTGCCAAGGTCCTGGAAAAGCCAGAACCAGGAAGCAGTTGCCCTGTAACGCGCTCACCCAGCCCGCAGCCACAGGATGGAGACTTTCTCACAGGAACAGGAAGCACTGATCACCTGAGCCGCCGTATTTCTTATAAATCATCTGACCTCTACTGTAGTGATACGGCTCTCTACTGCCCTGAACGATGGCAGGATACAGAGCGCAGGCAGAGCGTTGACCTCCAAGGCACCGGCCTGCTGCAGCTTCACGCTCAAAACTCCACCGACAGCAACCCAGAGGAAGAAGCCTACCACTCTGGAAGTTTCTCCCACCATGAGCCTCCATCCTCCTTTCACCACCACGATGACTTCGGCACTGGTAGCCTCCCTGCCTCCAGTTCCTACTCTAGCTTCAGCCTCGCATCGGACGAGAAGGGAGGAGTTGGTGGTGGTTGTGGGCGCACTGCCAGCAGCACCTTATCCTCTTCCCATCAGGGTCTCTACATGGACTGGCGAGATGGTGGCAGTGGGGACTATGAGCGCAAAAGCATGTCCTCTTATGATAAAGACAGCCCAAGCTTCCCCAAGTCCCTTAGCATCCAGCACATGGTGACCCCCAGGAGCCCGCAGAAGGGCACCTCACCATCGTACACAAGGACGGCTTCATGTTTCAGTGAACCATACCATTCCAGCACCACACGCCTGGCTTCCTCTCACAGCATGGGGTCCACAACAGGGCTGGGCCAGGCTCGTGGAGGAGGTCTGGACAGCCGCGGTGACATCCAGGTCCCTGAGGACGACCTAAGCAGCCGCTGGAGACAGCTCAGCGTGGAAGACATCAACACATTCTCATCTTCCTATCGTAACATCACAGGGCGTGTCTCTCCATACAGTTTCTCTGAGCGCCACTTTGCCATGGGCCCCTCCAATAAGGTCAAGGGGTCTCTCTACAGCAGCTTCCAAGAAGGAGATGACGTCTTCCACAGCCGCGTGCTGGACCAGTGTTTTGCTGTTGGTCCTCCTTCGCCCAGCCGCAGCCAGAAGCCGAATGAGCATCGTAAGCAGGAGAAAACTTCTGTGCTGTACAGAGCCAAGGAGGACAGTCAGGACTCCGAGTGCAGTTTGTTCCTCTCAGGGAGCTCTAAAGAGAAGGAAAGCAGTGGGGGAGCAACAGCGGCGAGCAGCGTCAAGAAGGACTACGTGAATCTGAGTGCAGACAGCTCGGCTGAGTCCTTACACCAAAGCTCCCTCGAAGCCTCAAGTCTTCAACACTACCCCAGCCCCAGGCCGAGCGTCCGGCCCCGCCCAAGCTCCAGCTCCGCTCTCAGTGTCGGCCCCGCACTCCCAAAGAAGACCTCTCCAAGATACCAAAAATTTGGCAGCACGGGACTGACGAGAAAGGACAGTTTGACCAAGGCACAGCTATACGGCACGCTGCTGAACTGAGCAGGGGAAAGGGAGCTTTTCATTTTATGCATGATGATGATGATGATGATGATTCCTAACTTAACTGTACTGTACTGTATGTCTCAAAAGTTCCCTGCAGCAAACACATACTTGGTGTGATGGGGTATTAACATGTTGTTGTTTTATGTATCTCTTAGCCAAGGCACGTTTCGAGCAGTCTGCAACACTTTTTCTATTGTATGTCATGATACGGTGTAGCTACCTGAGACCAGCTCTTCACTAAGTTTTTGTTTCAATTACACTGATGATAATTAGAGCCATCGGGATAAACCGAGTTCCACCCGGCTACATGAACGTTATGTGCTATTTGCTCTTTTTTTTGGTGTTCAGTACTGTTAGTAAAACCAGCAAGAGACCATTAATTCCTGCTCTAATATATACAGTATAGATAATGGGAAAAGGCGTGTACAATGGGTGACTTAATTACACATGTTTAGGAGAAGGAAGGTTATCCATTATGTATAGTGGACCCTGCTGACTGCAAGCTGTTAAGAAGATTTATTCATCCTCTATTTTGTCTTAAACAAAATGCATGCTGTATAATGCATATAAATAAGATGAGAAAACTCATTTCCAGCTAAATTGTTTCTCATAGGGACATGATCTCTAAGCGCCCCTTGCTAAAAAGGATGTTTTATTACCAAATTGGCTAAACAAGAGATATTAAAAAGAGTATTTTATTCTGTTGCGATGTAATGTTTATAGCAAGTCAATTAAGGCCCAATCCCATTTCTCATTTTTACCCCTTCCCCTTGCTTTTGAGAGCCACCTTGCTTCTTGGAACAGTTACTAGGGGTAACGACTGAAACTTTCCCCTATGAAATGAGACAACCCTTCAGGACCCTGATACGTGATCAGTAGACGCCGATGCTGCCATTTACATAAACAAATGCGACAAGTAATACAGCAAATATGCTGTCTTCTGCTGTGGTGATTTCTCTTGCTGGGGCTATTGGCAGCCTTTTGGGGCTGTCAGGATGATCGTGATTTGTTCACATCTTAAGTTTCACATTGTCAATTGATCAAAGAAGTTATCAGTAGCGGTGATCTTTAGCAACCTGTGCTCTTTACCTGCCAGTCTACAGTGATATTAGAGAAGCGGTAACAAGAGCAGCAACCACGTCGCTGGACTTCAGTTAAATTTCTGGTGTCATGCACCATTGGGGGGGAGGCATAGGAATGTGGTTCCAACTGGAACCAACTGGTCCAGCCACTGGGTCCAGATTGTAAAGTCCTTAGTCATTAGTTCAAGGTCCACCAGTTATATATATTCAGTATCATACTTGCATTTGGCCATGTTGTCGAGCTAGTTTGCTGTCCCTGTCAAGTACCTGTCCATTAGTTGCTGACTCTACAGCAAGAAACAGCACTTCAAAATAAAAGCTCTGCGCTGGGAATTCACTATACTTCAAAATAAAGCATGTTTTTTACAAACTTGACACGTTTGCGAGTCACTTGGGGCCCATTCAGAATGGACCCCCAAACCACTTTTGGACCACAACCCACCAGCTGGGAACCACTGGTTTGAAGGTCAGCCTTCACCTCTATCCCAGCAAGAATTGGGACACCATACGCATAAATGTGGAGCAGCAAAACGGAGGGGTAAGGGCGAGGGGTGTATTGGGATTGAGCCTTAGATTGTGCGAGTTCCCTCCATGATGCTAGATTTCCCGCTTGTTTATTGGAAATTAAAAATCCCTGATTTTGTGTGTTGGAAAAATAACCCTTGAAAAGTACAGATTCAGTAGAAATGATTAAACAGAACTGCAAGATTTTTAACTGGAATTTTTCTTATTTTTGTATTAAAATGAGGCTGAACAGTAGTTACCCTCATACCAGGACACTTGTGAAATTGCCTTAATCCTGTTCATTGGACAGAATGGTCTCCTTTACAACTGTGTACATATTGTATTATCTGCTGTATTGTTACTGTATGTATACACTACCGTTACAGCGTATGTTCTTCCTGTCAGACGTTAAAACACACACACACACACACACACACACACACACACACACACACACACACACACACAAACAAGGCCAGTTTCTTGGAAAAGGATTAAGTCCGTTCTAGACTGGGGGTATTTTTCAGTGGAGTTAGTTAAAGACCATGAGGCTTAATCCCTGCCTGAAAAATCTGGCACACGTAGCCAAATTTCAACCCGCAGACAAACTCTTAAACACTGTTGGCACTAGTTGCGCAAACCAAAACAAAAAGTGCTGGATGTTCTTGTTTTCAGGAGAGATTAATTGGAACATTCTCCAGGCGAGCCGGCGGTTCTGCAAGGTATGCACAAAAAGTGTACTGAGAAGGTGGTGAGAGACGACTGATTAAAGACAAAAATGTACAGTCAGTGTGTTGTTTTTAAACCAGCATGCTCAATTAGGCTATTTTAGAGAAAACACTGTGAAAATAAAGTGTATATATGCGTACATAGGAAGTGGCAAAGACATGCTGTCCTGTTGGTGAATTCAAACAATTCTAATAAGCCCCTGCCTTATGTTAAATAAAGAGTTACAGAGAGGTTTGTCCTGCTGCCTCGCAATCGTGCTACCATCTGCTGCTGTTACCAGAGTAGATGGGGACAAAACGACAACGTTCCAACATCTGTGCGCCCTTTGGCATGATAGATCTTGAAGGATTTCTTCCTGCCTGCGTAGCTCTATAGATCTGAGAGGAATGGCGAAAGGGATAAGCTAAATGGCGGGAACTTAGCTTTGCCCTCAGGTGGTAGCGTATAGATCTTTCTGGAAGGCCAAGCCTCTACCTCTCCCATTCCTGCAGATCTGCGAACTGGCTTTTAAAATGGTTTAAAAACAGCATCTCTTCTTTTTAACCTTGGCATGGTAAGAAGATGGAACAGCATCATACAGGCCATATAAAGTCTACAATCATATTCTTATTTGGTACAATGTATAGGTATCTACAAGGCTGAAAAGGTTTGGAATTAAATTTAACCTATGTACAGAAGGACTGAGAGGATATATGGTATTTTTGTGTGGACTTAATGTATAAAAAGAGATATAGATACTACGTACGCAATTGTTATTACACTATGATGACTATTTTTTATCCAGTTTCAGTTGATGTTATATTTATCGAATGTTTTGACCCTGAATGAAGAGGCTGAAGCGGTTCTGTCCTGTTCTACCTCCAGCCCTGTTCCAGGAACAACAGGCCAGCTGTCTAAGTGTCAAACATATGTGTCTGTCTGATGCATGGTTATATATTTTTGCTGTATGTTTATTTACTTAATAAAGATGGGTGTTGGGAAATGCATCATGGACATACCTTATTTCAAGAGCTTAAGAGCCTAAAAAATGTCTCGAAGGTTGACAGTGCGGGGGAGTTTTTTCTTTCAGCAAGTCCTTAACAAAGTGTATTTGTGTATATTCTAAATCCAGATTCTTTCCATCCAGATGACCTTCTTGATGCATCTGTCACAATTCCAATTGGGATTTAAGTAAAAAATTCTGTCACAACTTCCTCAACTGATTTTAGACACTTCTCTCTATTTGTTACGTTGTTCAGCCATGTGAAGCCTTGCTTAAGCTTTATTTATCTCATCCTGAATTCCTGCCGTTGTTTTTAAGATTTGCATGATTATGGTTGACCTCCATTTCAGCCTCCTCCTTGTTGTAAAGGTTAGCTGAAGCCAGGGAGCTGAGGTTAGTTGGGGAAGTATTGCCGCAGGCACTAAGAGTTCCGCTTTTTTTGGTCTTTTTTTTTTTTTTTGTACATTTGTTATGCCTGTCTTTTGCCTTTACCAAAATCTTTATTCTTTTTAGGAGCAGTTTCTGTTTAAATTTCAAAGGCTTTTTAAATCTCATAATAGGAAGAGTTATTTATTTATTGATTTTTTTTAGAAATTGCCAGACTCACAGATGTGCCGGTGGCAGTGGAAATTGTAAGATCCTAAAAATACCTTTGAGATGTTGGCATGGATTTTCCCTAAAGGAAGTATTTTTGAAAGCGCATTTCCCCCCTCCTTCTAAAAAAAAAAAAAAAAATCACATTCATACAAGAAGTTATATATATATATAAAAAAATCTCCATCCAAAGGAAAATGCAACAACACAATTAAAGCAGGTTGGGGGTGAGTTACTCCCCCAAGCGAGGGAGTTCAAGTATCTCGAGGTCTTGTTCACAAGTGAGGGTAGAATGGAGCATGAGATGGATTGGCGCAGTGTCTGCAGTAATGCTGGTGCTGTGTCGGGCCGTCGTGGTGAAGAGGGAGTTGAGCGGGAAGGCAAAGCTTTCGATTTACTGGTCCATCTACATCCCAACCCTCACCTATGGTCATGAGCTCTGGGAAGTGACCAAAAGAATGAGGTTGCAGATACAAGTAGCCGAAAATGAGTTTCCTCTGAAAGGTGGCTGGGCTCAGCCTTAGAGATAGGGTTAGGAGCTCGGACATCCGAAGGGAGCCACTGCTCCTTCACGTTAAAAAGGGGTCAGCTGAGGTGGTTCAGTGCCTCCCGTTAAAGGTGTTCCAGGCTCGTCCAACTGGTAGGAGGCCCTGGGGAAGACCCAGAACACGCTGGAGGAATTACATATCTCATCTGGCCTGGGAACGTCTCGGGGTCGCCCAGGAGGAGCTGGACAGTGTAGCTGGGAAGAGGGACGTCTGTAATACTTAGGTCAGTCTGCTGGTCCTGCGACCTGGCTTTGGCTAAGTGGTTGAAAATGGATGGAGGGACAATGAAAGCGCTGCCAAGAGCATGCCAAAGGAACAGGTGGCCATACAACACTAAAGTCATGCAAAGAAGAAGAAGAAGATGATGTTGTTGGCCACTCAGAAGCCCGGGAAAAAAAGCCCGTTGGCAGTCCAGCAGGTTACCTGGAGCAGTGACCTCCGTAGTGCGTTCTAAAGGCGCTACTCGACAATTTCATGGAAAAGTAACTGTACAATTGTGTGTAAACATGTAAAAAGTCATGTTAGCGAGGTTAATACTAGCAGTATTTTGGCCATGTTAACTATTGCAAGAAATGTCACCTCATTTGTGATACCTCACAAGAAGAAACAACGGTGCACACTGACGTTACAAGCCAAAAACTGTTTCTACACATCTTCACCCTGAAAAGAGTGTTACCAAATGACCAACACAGTTTGCATGTGGACAAAAGGCCAAAACACAAAAAAAGCTACCATAACAAATATACCCTTGTTCATGTGGACAAGGCCTTAAACACCCAACGTGACAGTTTATATACTGAGCAGACACCCAAAACCATAACAGTTAAAAGTTTGGTTACTTACCCATTGAACATCAAAGAGACAACACCATCTCCAACGACATCTTCCTGAAAAGGCCCTCCAATGTTCACCAAGGTTTTCTTAAACTTTATTTGGTCTTTTCCACCCTTTTGAGGTCGTATTGTTTCACCCTGTCTAATTGTTTTAACATTAATGATATTCTATAGCTGCTGCTAGCCTGCAAAAACACACAGGGATTACTCAAAAACAGCAGTAGTTTTCGCCACTTTGCACATACCAATTATTATTCGGCTTCACAAATTGCTTATTGGTCCTTTAAGACAACAACAATGTCAGCTGAAGTATAATTAACTGCAGTATAAACAACCACAGGGGCTACAAAAAGTACTGAGCCATTAGAATTTCCCTCGGCACCAAACAGCAAAGTGTATTTTAAGGACTGTTCTGCTAGATACTGAATAAAGATCACAAGCATCTGTCTGCACTTCACTGCTCTGTTGTTGACTGGCAGGATTTTGGAAGAACCTGGCAATGTTTTGACAGATGTCTGCGTATTTTCTTTAGTTCTCTGGTTGTCTCTCTGTGATGCTTTAAGCTGTCAGTGTGAAAATAAAATGTCATATCAGAGCAGTGAGAACAAAAAGGCATAGAGGAAAAGTGATGTGTATGCAGAATGTGAAATGAAAAACACTACTGATTAGAAAATGCCCAAAGAGATATTTTTTTTGCTTTTTGTTTTGACAAAAACTTCAAGAACATGGTGATGAAGTCCCTCGCTGTTTTTGGAGTGGAAAGCTGAGCATATAAGCATTAAGGTTGTGTTTGTGTGCGCATCCAGACTGTTTTCCCACCACCTTCCACTGAAGATAAAACTCATAACAATACTTCACTCTTTGAACTGTAGAGAAACTTCCTTTTATCTCCGCTGTGTATCTCTCGCTGTTTTCAGGATGTTACAACAATATGAGACGGGCCAAATATGAAAAACATGCTTATAGTAGGATTTACACAATAGAGTCTGTTGTTCTTGTGCCAGTGCAAGTTCATATGAACGGGAATGAAGATGTGGGTGGTTGTTAAAATAACAAGAAAGCTTTGCAGGATACACAGTGTAGGAAAATGTTTTTCAAAGGCGTCAGTTGATAGTAGATTTGCTGACTTCCAGCATTTCTTTGCCAAGTTCTTATCATCTTATACCAAGAGATTATGGGAGATAAAGTCTTGAAGATGGATGTGCACAAGCTTTCAGTTTAATACAGTCTTCTCTTGCCCCCCCCTTTTTTTAAAAACTTGTTCATTCACAGTCTTTAGTGCCAGACCTTGATCTCACCGGCCCAGTCGCAGGTGGCCGCGGTCGCAGGCAGGACGGGATGCTGAGAAACACACAGGCAGGGCTGGCTGTGAGCGTGGAGAGTGTGCAGCATACGAGCGCTGTGGTAATCGTAGAAGTGAGCAGAGCCGGTGGAGCTTCCCGATGCCAAGATAGTTCCATCCGGAGAAAACTCACAGTGCACCGCGTATCCCTCCACCTAGGACATGAGGCTATATGTTAGTTACGATGCATAAACCTCCCACCAAGAGCCTTTTTCACGTCAGCGTAATAACCAGAGTGTGATGCAGCTGATTACAGACTTTAATGACCCTGAATGTATGCAAGGTGATAGTTTAATTTAATTCACTGGGTTAACAGACATTCTGAATTGTATGGAAGCCCATTTACACCAATATTATTATAAGAATTTCTTTTAAAATCCTGTAAGGTATTATAAAAGGAAACGTCCATAGATCTGATTATTTGCTCTATGAACTGTTTTTCAATTGAATTTCCAGAAAAAAATATACCATTTAACAAACCAATATATATTCATAGCGCAAAAGAAAGTAACGTAACTAAGGTAAAATTGGCAAATTAAATCCTAAATAGTCTGCCCCACTATTGAGCAATCTTTGTATAGAAATAAATACAATCTCCTTTACTGCATTTAAACATCAACTGTATTATAATCCAAATGGCTTCCCATGCCTGTTGCTTGCAGCCAAAACTGACAAGTGTGGAAGAGCAGGATGACACAAAATAACACTAAGCATGAGATTAAAGGATATTTTCAAGTCTATATAAACGATATACTCATTCAGTTATTCCATATCAATTATTTCTCGAGATAACAAAGCTCATTTTCTCATGATATCTGGTTAATTTACGTTGATTCTTCAGAAAACAAAAGGCAAATTCTCCAGATAATGAGATCAACTGTCACTATCAATATCACAGGGTGATTATGGAGAACCTAAACGAAGTCTGCTTCATTTGATCAAGCCTAATTTCAGCCTTCGTGATCACTGTCATGACTGTTGGGGAGGATTCATGACTGATTCATTACTCTGCCTGTGTTAAACCTTGATTGAAGTACAGTCTGACAGGTTGATCAATAGTGGGTGTTCCTTGTATCTGACATTTTCGGCCTAAATCAGTTGCTGTAGTTGTCAAGTTGCCACGTATGCATGCTGGCAGGGTGCACCTGACCTCTGATAAACATTAATAAGGGCAAACAACCTTTTGTTTTCTCTTGATAACAGGTTGATTATCTCGAGATAACACAGCTTGTTTTCTTGAGATGATGAAATAATTAACTAGTGATCTCAAGATAACAGAATGCAAAAAAATAATTGGTAGTGTTTTACAGTAGTGTTTACTGTATGTGTGTAAAATAGGGAAGGTTAAACAGAGACTGTACTTGAAGCTTGATAGATAACCACTGGGTGTGTCTAACCCAGAATGCTGAAGCTACATGCATCCAAGTGAGTAACATCAATTACCTCATTAAAATGCACCACTCTGCGTGGAAACTTTGGGTCCTGGCAATTCATGTAGATGCCACTTGACGAACTCCATCCACCCAAACACTGTGTCAGACCAAGCACACTTTCCTCATGGCAGTGGGACTCTCCATGTGGCAGTGGCCTCACCAGCAGGATAATGCACTGTTCTACACTGCAAACAATGCTCAGGAATGGCCTGAGTAACAAGACAAAGGGCTCAAGGCGTTGACCTGGACTCAGAATTCCCCAGATCCCAGTCTGATTGAACATCTGTGGGACATGCTGGTACCCCTCTCACAACCCACAGGACTCAAAGGATCCACTGTTTACATTCTGGTGCCAGACACCATAGGACACCCTCAGAGGGCCATGCCTTGACAGGTCAGAGCCAAGTATCAAGGTACCTCTGGGGTGCCAGCATGTCCTGCAGATGCTCTGACGACTGGGATCTGGGGACTTTTGAGGCCAGGTCGATGCCTTAAGCTCTTTGTCTCATTCCTCGGGCAATTCTTGAGCAGTTTTTGCAGTGTGGCTAGTTCAAGGTCCTGCTGGGGGGGTTGGCTCACAGCCATCAAAGAGTGCCGCTGCCATGAGAGGGTGTACTCAGTCGGTAATGGTGTTTTGGTGGGTGGAGTGTGTCAAGTGACTTCCACAATGATGCCAGAGCCCATGTTTCCCAGCAGAACATTATACTGTAAGGAGATGATTGATGTTATTCACTTCACCTACCTGGGGTTTTAACGTTTTGGCTGATAGGTGTATTTTGTCCCTTATCTCTTAGGTTACATTACACAAGAAACTTATTTAATCTGTTAAGGATCAGTATGGACAGGACTCAGGAGGAATGTTTACAGTAACCAATAACTCTGTTGATATACACATGGAAACATGAGGATTCTCTGAACCTATCCTTTGTTTTTTGATCAACAAAGGCCGCAATTAAGTATTTATAATCACAATAAAGGTTGTGTGATACACTCATTTGTTGCTGGGACATTTACTCTGTTAGAAGTGTTGGCTTCAAAGTGGTATATAATACAGAAAACATGAAAAAAGTTCAGAGATGAAATGTCTTTGTGTTTTCTGGAATGTTGCATTTTATGTTTTGTTGATTTAAAATGTTGTGTTTTGCAACTCAGGGCCATCAACAAAGGAGGAAAAAAAAAAAACAGCACTGGAATGTGAGATACCAATTTGTTTCCTGTCCATCTCTGGATTTTTCTTGGTTCAACAAACAGACACCACGGCGGCAGCTCAACATGCTTTCAGTAATATTTGCCAGCCATATTCTGCTCTGTTTGCCTCCCTCAGTGGAAATATTGTATTGTGCTTAGTGTGTTTGTTTTGGGGGAGGGTGCTGTGGAGGAAAGCATGCTATGGATCTGTGGTACATGTCAACTATGTGTTGTGCAGGTTATGATGAGCATCTCCGTGTGTGTGCATAGGTTTATTCTGATGCCTTTTTGCTTTGTGTGCATGTGGGATGTTGCTGAAGTTGTTTGTGTGCATGTACATTCTGTATTGATCAGGCCTGCGTTACCCCCCCCGACCCGCCCTGCCCCCACCCCCGAGGCCACAGTCGTTACTGACCTTGTGTCCTTCGTATCGCCGCCTCTTGTTCATTCTATAGGGCTGCTGGGAGGAGAACACTGCAATGTAGTCTCCATTAGTCTGGGCAACAAAGGACTCCTCCAGTGGGTGGAGAGCCAGGCTGGGGCACGTGTACCGCTCCTGGTGGCCAAATGAGTGGAGGGACAAAATCCGTAGGGGAAATTAATTCATCATTTGACATTTTCTTGCTGTTGCTAACCATGAAGTCAGCTGCATGTCAACTAGAGTGTCATTTAGATGTGCAGCAGGTGGACAAGTAACAGAAAAGCTTCATTCATAAAGCAATCAATCTACTATGTTTGTTTCTGAGGCCAGTTTGTGTATTATATTCTACACTGTACCTGTTATTTTGTCCATCCTACATATTAATAGTATGAAGAATTTACAAGACTTCAAAGACTTCCTGCTTTGTAAAATAAACTCTCGATTCAACTGCAGAAACACTGACTCAAGGACACACACAGCACAGAGGTTATTAAAAACTCATTTTTAGAATAGGTGGCATTCAGTCGAGCGGCACTTCCTTCAACACTGTCAAAATATGCCAGTTTAACATACCTAATTACAACTAGTTTCACATCAGGGAGTTAACACATTTTCAGAAATGTATTTTAATGAGAAATATAATTTCCTTTTCTGAATTGAAGCTGCTTTTAAGACTTTTAGCCAATAATTTTAACACCATAGGGAAGTAAGAACTATATTCATTCAGGGGTGAGGTTTCCTCATTCACACACTGCTTTTCTAACCTGGTAAATCTGGTTGGAGACCTTGGCTGTGGTCTGGTAGTCCCAGGCAATGAGGGTGCGGTCTGCAGAGTCTCTGCTCACGCAGTCTGAGCTCGTTATGAAGTCCACACCACCTCTCAGAAACAGGATGTCCAAGGTCTGCTGGATCCCTGCTTTGTACGCTTTCACCACCTGGAATCACGCACACACACACACACACACACACACACACACACACACACAAGCACCCCGACACAAACACACACACAGATTAGCATCAAGCCCTTTAAAATTCATGGTAAAAACACAAAGAAATTCTCTTTAATCTTCAACATAATGGGAGGTGTTACTATATGAAAAATCTCAAGTAGTTATTAATACCGAATTTAATAATAGTTAATTTAGTTAGAATCAGTGTTGAAGCCATCCCATGATGCTTTTATAGCTCTTCTAGTTTGAATACACAATAACATTCATGGCACTCATCTCAGAAGAGCAATTTACTTGACGGAGGGAAACATCTGGACTTACACTTTTACAGCTGGTAACTTACTAAAAAAAAATATATATATATATATACATAACTAATAACTTTTTTCATATTTGCTGAAACTGTCACTATATTCACACAGCACTAAATGAGACAGAAAAAAATCATACTCCTCTGCTTACTCTACTGCCTTGTAGCATTTCTAATGGCCTAACTGCACATGATCGATCGACCAACAACCAATCAGAGATTCTGTTACTGCATTGCCCATTTCTTGCCTCAAATGTTTTCATAGACATATTTTAGTGTACTGTTTAGCTGTAAAATAAGAAAGTTGCCGACCCAGCCGCTATGTTGAAATCAGTGGACCAAAGTACCAAGCACCACCCACGAGCCGGACCAACTTTCTCATTTTACAGCTAAACAGTACACTAAAATATGTTTTGAAAACATCTGAGGCGAGAAATAGGCGATGCATTGACAGAATCTTGATTCATATTTGATCAGTACTGCCTAGTTTGACTGCAATTCACTGAGCCATTGACATGATTGACAGCTGGGATAGAGACTTCTCTGCTCTGATTGGTCGTTGCTGCATGGTCTGATTGTAGCAAATGCCGTTAGAGGCAGTCAGAGGGGAGGAGGGACATGTTTTTTTTGACACACTGTCTCATATACTTTTTCAGAATATAGTGACAGTTTCAGCAAATATGACACTTAAGGTTGCAAAGATTATTTTTAAGGTGGGAAGACAAAATGATAACAGCAGTGCAATGTGTCAGTGATCTCTGCTTTTAAATACTCAGTCCCTCCTTTTCCTCACTTTGTGATCTCATACCAAAGTATTTGTGACAGTTGATCACAGTGTTTCTGCTAATGCTGCTCTGCTGCTTTAGTACTAACCACAGAAATAGATTGAAACTAGAACAGATACTGAACTGTTTGCTGTAGTCACTTGACTAGCATAAAAGAAAATGGCAATTGTTGTTAGTTGTTATGGTGACAAGACACATCAGTGTGTCACACTCACTAGTTTGACATAGTATTACCAGAATTCGATGACCTACCAATAAAAATGTGAAGTAATTAAATCCAGCACTCCTAAATTCCTCTCAAGCATCAAGGCAATGGAGATATTGCACGAAAGACATCACTTTATGCTTTGTGCAACTCCACGGTTCGTTTGGTCATTACTGCAAAACCTTGTCTCAGTAAGTTAGCTATTTGCTGCAAGTTGGTTTCTTATTATATGGGAGTTTATACGAAGTTAGCCCGCTACGCATAAAAATGTCTGTCATTCTGACCTGCTACCTTCATCCTAATGTTCATTCTGATTTCATTCTACCTTCTATGGTATTAACACAGTAAGGGAAGCTGCTATCAGAGTAAGGCAGTGTCATAATAACATCTTATATACGTATGTATTCTATTTATCTGTATTTGATAACAAAAAAATCATCCAAATCCAATGTTAATGTGGCCGCTAGTTTAAGTTAAACTTTAATAAACTTACTCTAAACACTTTACTTTTGTGTAGTCGTCATCTGCTGCATCACACATTGCACTTACACACTTTCTCACTCATGCACCCACCTACACTGCTGAACTTACTGATTACAAATGCCACTGTTAAAGTTTTCCTATGATGCTACTCTTTAATTAGCTTAACCTTTCGTGTTGCTAATCTTTATATTAATAAAAAAATAACATAAGAAAAGAAAGAAGAAAAGTTAAACTACTGTAACAGTGGCATATGTAATCAGTAAGTTCAGCAGTGTAGGTGGGTGCATGAGTGGAAAAGTGTTTAAGTGCAATGTGGTATGGCGCACCAACACAAGCAGAAACATCAACCACAAACTTAATAGGTGTCTCATGTAGGAAAGGGCTCGCAACTCAGTTCCAAGAGGGTTTTTAAAAGAGCACTAGCTAACAGGGCCCAAGTGGTGCCATTTGGCTGATGACTCTCTGCCACGCCCACCTCTAGTGCCTGCAAAGAAAGCAGCCACACAAACTAAGTAACTGGCATAGAGTGTTGTCACATCCATCTGCAGTGGGAAATTATAAACTTAAAGTACTGCTGCTGTGCCACATGTGTGAATTATGCACAGCCCCTCTTTCAGTTTGGAGACACATATTGATCTTACTGCTGTGTGATGGCTACAGCTACTTAATAAAGTAAAAAGCCTGTTTTACACTGCCTGTTCGAGGCAGGTATTTCACAGTGTTGTGTCGCCTTGCTGTTCTTTATAAAAGGTACGATCACGGAATGGAGGACAGAGTTGTCTCGCCTTTAAGCCTGCAGCAGAGGCAGTAACAGCGCCAAAATGACAACTGTGTAAACAGGACAGGAAGGGACCATGATCGGGACGGCTGTCGTATGTGAGCCACCAAAGGGAGATTTGAAAAGCAGCTGTTAGCAGTTAGCAGCTGACTCTAAGAAGAAGAACAGCAGCTGAAAGTGTCCGCATAGGCCGACGGTAAAAAATCAGGTGTAGTCAAGTAGTCACATAGGAACAAAAGAAAATGACTGTTCAACATGCGAAGTCCATGGTATACGCTGGTAGTCTGAAAAGCATCCAAGGCACTCCGATTGTGAGTAAAAATCCTTTATTAATACGTGGATGACCTACGCGTTTCATCAGGGGGTATGTGTTTATATACCCTGATGAAGACACGACTTTACTCACATCGGATGCTTTTCAGACTGCCAATGTATACCATGGATTTCTACATTAAATAACCTGGACAGTCATTCTTTTATTCCGAAACTGTGAGAGCTGGAAACGCTGTGATGCTGAAGGAGGTGGAGCTCAGCTCTGGTGAGCTCTGGCCAATTTAACCCCTGGGTTAAATACCTTCCTTTACTGGCCCTGTTTTATCAAATAAGATTTTCACAGGGTGTCTTATGTGATTATCTTTAATTTCAGAGCTACCGAGCGAACAGCTAGCAGCTCCACTCCACATTGAGACAATTTAACCCTTGACCTCTAACTGCAACTTCAACTGCTTCTTCCTTCTGCTTTGTAACTTGAACCAAACTTTAAACTCCTGCTCTTATCAACGAGTTTTAACATAACATGGTAGAGCAATCTCATGCATCCAGTTCAACCTAATGAGTCTGTTTTAGAGAGACGTCACACTAATGGTTTAATGTTGTGCCTGTGGGTCTTGGCCCTTTCATCTAATGTGGTGATTTCGCCCCAAAGCAAGATGAACACAGCCCAGAGCTAAGACAGACAGGAAGCCAGGAAGCTACGGCATTAACAACCTATTTGCTGAGGACTGTTCTACACTCACTCTGCAACTCACATTGACACCTACTGGCAGAGACAATCCCCGCTGTATTAAATCTAAAACCCTGCAGGGAAACGATTCAGTTAGCCGTGGGGAAAAATGACATGTGAGCATTCAGATTTGAAGGAGGTGAATAGGATTATCATATAAAACAGTCCATTAAGCTTAATAGCAATACGAGGTTGTAGCTTCACGGGAACAATTCATGAGTCCCACATGAAATTAAAATTTGCTTTCAACAATTAGCACGATAACCTGCAGTGTTACCTCTATGCATGCAGCAACATTATCCTCTTAGTGAAATAAAGCTTGGGTTATTGTTGTACTAGTGTTTCACTGCGAGTGTGCAGGAGGGGGTGGGGAGCGTACCTGCCTTTGATTTATAAGATCAAACAACAGTCTGTGAACCAGAGTCAATAAAAATGACAAATCTACTGTAGAGTGGTTAATGAGTTTGACCTTGCAGCTGCGAGAGTCCCAGGCCTTGACCACAGAGCTGTAACCTCCGCACAGGAATACCTCTGGGTTGCTGGGATGCAGGACCACACACATCACTTTGAACTGGTTGTCCAATTTCACTAGCTGCTGCCCTGCAGAGCAGAGGAAATAAGAAAGAGGGAAAAGAACAAGATCAATCATCTTTTGTAGTATTTAACTCCTGGATGACACATCAAACAACTGAAGCACGACAAAAGCAACAAAGTGTTTCATACATTATATTCTTATGATAACAGCAATTTGTCTTGCAGTCATACACTAAATGCCGTTACTTTTTATCCTGATTTATTTTTCCTAACAATATCTTACTTTTATTCTAAATATTTTCTAATGACCTCCAAAAATAAGGCAGCAATGGTTAGTCAACAATTAATCATTTTCAATTGATAGAAAATTATTCTGCAACTATTTTGAAAACCAAATAATCATTTTAGTCCTTTCTCGAGGCAAATATTTGTACGAGGATTTATGCTTTCTTTTGCCAGATATGACAGTAAACTTACTCTTTTATGGATTTCACTGTAAGCAGGGCAAAACAAAACGTTCCAAGATGTTGACTTGGACTCAAGGAAATTATAATGGGTGCTTTTTTCTAACATTTTACAGACAAAATGACTACTCAAACTAGAAAATAGTCTGCAGATTAACTGATAACGAAATAACTAATTAAGTAATATGAACTAATACATTCTAGTCCAACATAAAATTCGGCTTTGCCTTACACGTTTTCCTGTGCGCATTTGTTTTCTGTTGCCATCATTAGCTGCCATGACTACAGGGCTGCCCACAAACGCTGACCAAATGTTGGTCGACCAGAAAAATCATTAGTTGGCAAGATTTCATTGGTCGCTTAGTTACAGGAAAAAAACAACAACGTGAAACTCTATTAGGAGCTGCACCTCGTCAAAATAAATCGAAACCTACAGTATATGACTGGACCATGTGGGAATTTAATTTGAAAGGAAAGACACAGGAAGTGGCCACGCTCAGCAGTCAGACAGGAGTCACATTAATTTCCAGGGCTGGTACCTGCGGTTATCATACAGGCTAGTTAATAACATGTCGGGCAGGAAATCCAAAGTGTGGGATCATTTTGAGAAGGTGAAGGACGAACCCAAGGTGATATGTAAACTCATCTTCATTGGTCTACTGCAAACGTGACGTATCATCTGAAACATGTCAGTAGCTACATGCCCATTAGCCACTTAGCACAATCATTACTGCTTTGCCAACAGCATCATTAACAGACGGCTCACTCAGTGTGTGACGTGCACTTGTAGATAAAATATAGGCCTGTATTAATGAAGGTTCATTAGTACGTTTTTTACAGTGTTAACAATGTTACTGATACTACTCTTTGTCACACCTAATGGCCCTAAATGACGACTATTGGTTGACTAGGAAAATTCTTAGTCGGGGGCAGATATTTTTTATTTTTTATCTTCTAAGATCCTTGAAACAATACTATGTTGACATTTTGACCATTTAAGACTTGAACATGAATGAAAGCACCTTTTTCATTTGTGATACACGTAGTAAGGAAACAGTGATGCTTCTCGGCTCAGCATCCTGATGCTGTGTATATGTGAGTGTATGCAGTGCTTGCACCGGAGCATTTTGCCTACTCAGCTCTGAGGAACTCGTTTCCAGCTCAACTCTGACCCCTGGCTGGTTTCTGTTCTCTCTGGGCCCCGACATTTCCCTTAGTCGCCGGGGCTGCCAAAGCAATCACCTTATTACTGTTTAATCTCTGCCGCGAGGAGTATCACTCCTGCTGCTGCTACACACATCTGTCTGAACAAGCCAATATACTCTACATGAATGAGTTTGTAAGTTGTTAAGCTTCTTTGATGTGTTCAGTGCGGAGAGAAGAAAGTACATTCTGTGTACATTCAAAAAGAATAAAAAGGTTCAGATTATCAAAGGAATGAATTAAGACAAACTTCAGTTTATGACACATGAAAAGCTCAATTACACATTTTGTCTTTATCTCAGCTGTCAAGACTAAACTAAAAACAACATAAATTTTAACTACATCTTCTTTGAGGTGTAAAATCAGCTGAAGCTTCTATTTGGTTTATTAACTGAGCGCACTGTGAGGATCCAAACCTCCTTTGCAAAGCACCCATTAGATACCCGTGCAGTAAACGTGTGTGTAATCAAATTGTGCCTTCACCTCAGCTTATAAACAGAGTGATTCTAAAACAAGCTCGCTGATAAAAGGTACAGTAAATCATGCTGTAAGCCGCTGCCAAAGATAGTGCTCCCAGATCAGAGTACCTTCTAAAATTCATGAAGGAACAATGTTAGAGTAAAAGGATGAGAAGCTTTCTGTGATCGCTCCGGGTCAGAGGCAGGGCGTGAGCTTGTTTACACGCTACATCCATCAGGTTTTGATCACATGTCTTTCTGCCACTAAAAAAAGCTTCACATAAACCACGGACAGTTGCTTGTGATGAAGTGAGACTATTTTTGTCATTGGATGCCCCAGAACAGTTCAGCGACTCAACTGTCTGTCTCTAACTCGTTTTAATGACAGTGGGTGATGCGACTGACCAAAGACTGCACAGCTGTAGCGTGTGGGGTTGCATCACGTTTGCTAGCGTGTGTCTGTGATATTTCTAGACAGCAGCCTGATTTAAACACCGCTCCAGACGAAATGATAATCTAAACTAACAAAGACATTCTAATGTAGAGAAGAGAAACCAGAATAAGGAAAAAACTGTTTTGGCTAGAGGCGGCTTTATCTAAAATCAATTAAAAAATGTCATACTTAAAAACAAAACAAAAACACTGAGGGGCTTAAATATAATTAAGCCTGACAGGGTGCGACCAAAAAATTAGTTTCCTGGGAAAACGATGAAGAGGGCTACGCGAGGAGCCGAGCCAGACTATGAGCCAGCAGCTCTGTCAAAGGCTATGCAAAGTAGAACACCTCAGGGTTCGATGGCTGCTCATTAATTCATCGAACAAACAACAAAGACCCCATCGAAAACAGTCTTAGCCCACAACAAAAAAAATGCACTTCATTACATACTTGTTCTGGGAAGTTCTTACCAAGCCTTTTATAGAAGGAGGGAATGAGCCACAGCTAATAAACTGCAGCAAAAATGGACCTTCTTTCACTTAACGGCGGACTAGCACGCTCCCAAATTCGATTGCATTGATCCAAAGTTTTAACAGGCAATTTCGTCGGGCTCACACTTCCTGCTTAATTGGCTTACCCGTAGCGATACGGAGAAGATCTGTCATCGAGATTTAAAACTCGTGTTTGGCAAGACGATGAGAAATCAACATTCTCCTCATAATAAATAGGGCCTCGTCATGTTTTAATTAAGCAAGATTAATTGGCTTGCTTGAGAGGGGAGATAAGAGAAGTCTGCAGTGATCCGTCCCTCCACTCACGATAGTTTACTTTGTAGTCTTGGAAGAACTGTGATCACGCTGTAGAGCTGACACACACAGTGGATGACTACAGTGCAGAGGACATTAGGGATGATTGGGATGAGCCCCTTAGAGCAGAGGGAAGCTGGGATGAAATGGATATTCTGCCTCATTATCGGATCCACCAAAGCAGGGTGCTGTCACTGCATAAGCAAAGGTTAGGAGCACATTATTTGGTTTTGACAAGCCACGTCCAAAAATATTTTGGAAACAGGCTTAATAAGGCATATCTTTAACTAGTCTGAAACGCTGACTAACCTCCGGCTATATTTAGGAGGTGTTTATGCATTGTAGTGTTGCAGCTTTACCTTGATAATTAAGGTCTGATCTGTTTCTGTGATCAAGTGTTCAATTAGCACCCTCACAATAATAACTCAGCATAAAAAGAGAGTACGTCTGCATACTTAGATATTCGTGGAAGCACAAGTGGGCACCAGTTATCACTCTTGTTTCCCATCAAGGGTTGCTGATGACACAAGTGTTTCAAATTATACTTAATACTGTAGACATTCGCAATAAGGGTATGAGGCATAATTGCTGGAGGGGACAGGGAGATGGGGCCCTCGAAAAGTAAAAATAAATCAAGTATGATGTAACTTCAAAACACCAAATGCACAGATACTTCATGTCGCAGGCTTTTGAATCATATCATCACAGGAGCATACAAAGAATGTATTAAAATATAGCAATGTCTTCACTTTTATTACACGTGTACTGTTCAAGTGACTTATAAATGCCACAGTCACTGCAGAATGCAAATGATGTAAAACCTGTGTCAGCCTCAGCAGGTTACCGCTGTAACATGAAGCTATCAAAGTAGGTCAATGTGCACGTATGCTTGCTGGTGGCATTTGAATTAAATGTTCCTGTGTGTGTATGTGTGTGTGTGTGTGTGTGTGTGTGTGTGTGTGTGTGTGTGTGTGTGTATGTGTGTGCTGCTGCATGCATTGTCTCCTGAGGTGCAGTGCTTCCTGTGTTTATACAGCCACTGGTTACCTCCCTATACATGTGACGGAGGTATCAAAGAGGTGAAATGAAAAATACCTCAGGAAATACAAACAGACAAACCAAATTTTAAAAAGTCATGATGCCATTATTATTTAAAACTTTATAGGAAACAGATATCAATTAAAACTCTTAGGTTAGTCTCATATCATTTAAAAAATTATAATACCAGTAAAAAATACCACTGCCCTTAAAGCAATACTGACACCAGTAGAGTTCTTTATCTGATACCTTTTTTTCCTACTTCATTCCATACCCATGATGTGCATGGAAGCACTCAGTTGCGTAAAACGCCACCAGCAAACTTTCGAACGTTTTGGTGGCATCTCGACACACTGAACTGCCAACTCCATCAAACACACCATGCTCGACTTCACCAAACCACAGACTGTATGAGTTGTAGCTAGGGGTGTGCCATGTCATCTCGTTTATGATAATGCTGGTATAACCCAACTCAGTCATTTAGGATTTTACTAAAAGAAGGAAATCACCTGTTGATTTATATATAGAGATCCCAGGGTACATACTATAATATTGTATACAGAATCTGAATCTCACTCTGAGTTACTGTTGTTGTTCACAAACTAAAGAAACGAGAGTTTTACTGAATATCTGAAGGCAAACTGTTAAACTATATCACTTATTTTGTTGCAATTCTATTTTCTTAAATTAATAATATATATTTTTTCTTTTTTACTAACTTCTCATATCGTCAAGAATATCGTTGTTGCAAAAACACCCTGAAATATTGTGATATTATTTTAGGGCCTTATTGCCCACCCCTAGCTGTAGCTGCTGCAAAATTGGCCAACCACATGTCAAGTTAAATCAAAGAACAACAGCTGTCTAGATCTGGGTACAAAAAGGATCAAATGCAGGCATTGTTTGACTGGAGAAGTTTCAATATTGCTTGGTACTGGGTTATTTCTGCTGATACCTTGAAGGCATTAAGTACCGATAACCAGCCCTGGTTATGATCAAATTAACAAAGGGTATGTTTTGGAGATAAAGAATCCCAAAATACTGATGTTTCACTGTAAAATAGGTAGAATGTTCAGAAAATAGCTTATACCTACTGTTCAGAACATTACATTTTTTGCAGTCATAAGTATATTTTTGCTTAGTTCCTGCAAGTTAAAAAGGCTTTTCATAGCACAATAACTGGTATGTGTTCTTTTAACAAATAATACCTGAAGTAACTACAGCAAAATTTGTCTAACATCAAAACATTGAGCCAGAAGCCATGGGTGAACATTATAAAAATCTGGTACAAATGCTGATTTCTTTTATGAAACAAGATGTGAATTTTGTTGAGAAAAGGAAAGAGCACTTGGTCACATAGATTGCATGGTTGGCTCATACTGATATTTTTTAAAACAAACTTCTCTCTGTGGGATGACCCCCAGTATCAAACCCTCAGTGTGACTCATTATTTTGCCCTTGCACTTCTGACACATGTATCTTGTAGTTCATTTTTTGAAAAAAGTAATGCATTGCAATGCTGTGAAACTCCATCTTACAGCTGAACTATTGTTGAAGCCTTTAGCTACATTCATCAAAATCTGATTCTGCAAAGCCAAAGAGAGGTGGAGGGGCCCCGCACAAGCCCACTCCAGTACTGGCACTATCTTTGTGTATTATTGTTTTTTTGGAAGGCAAGGACAATCTCCTGTCTGCCAGCGCCTGAAGGGATCTGGACAGAAGACTCAAGTTCTGCATACACATGCACCAACTGACACGTCAACCTGTGGCAGCCTGTGGGTATATGGGCATAGTTTCCTGCGCCAGCCTCTGCCAATCAGCTTTTCCAAGGACAGCCATGAAAGCGCTGGACAACAGCTGCCACTTCACACTAATGCCCTCCAGATGAAATTCATTTATTCCACTCCCCAACTCCTGCTCTTGCTGTTTCTCTTTCTCTGAATTTATTCTGCCTCTCTTGGTTTCTTTCTCTCACAATCTTCCTCTCCTCTTTCTGCATTATGCCTCTTAACCTGCTCCTTCTCTATATCCTCCTCTCCCTCTACTTTTGCTATTCAGCTGTGACAGCCTGCCTGTGGCCCACTGGGAGTGGATATAAGATTCTACAAATTAAATTGGACACAGGAACAACTGCAAAGACGGCCGAGCAAAATGGGCCCACACGCCATGCTGAATGCAGAGGCTCCTTTATAATTCCATTTCTCTTTAAACATACCAATTGGTGCAGCATTTGGTTGGGTACATGTGGTGAAATACATGGTCAGATGTCCCGTAAGACTCTCACTGATCATTAAAGGGCCTGCAGACATCTCCAAAGGGAGCTCAGTTGAACAGAATGGGCCCAGCTGCCTTCCTTGTTAGAGTTGAGAGGCTCGGCATTACTGTGAAGAGCGTAAAGATCAAATTCGTCCTGATTACAGCCTGATGTGGCAAACACTCAGCTCCCTCAGTGCCCCATCACTCTTGGTAGATCTAGTGTTAACACATATGCTGCATGAATGTTGGGAGCCTCATTAATTTTTCAAACAGCACTGTCATAATGATGCCAGCACCTCGGTGCAGCCCTGTTGTGAGTGTGTCATATGTGTAATCCTCTGGAGCTATAGCTTACCATTTGTGATGGTTATGTCAGACGCAGTTATGTCAGCCTGTATTTAAATTATTATGAGGCACATTATGCAGCTTGGCCTCTATGTTCTTTTAACTGCTTGAATATGATGTCAGTGCCGAGGTCTTCGCTATAACACAATAAATTGCACTACAATTATGAAGAAACTGGGCAGGAATCCCCAACTCCCCTATTAATATGCAACAGAATTAAATTTCCTTCATCTCGCACTACCATAGGAATGCTTACTGCTGTGCAGTGCCAGCACACATCCGACCTGCAGAACCTCATCCTCAGTAACAATACGATTTATTGAATTTCTAAACAAATAATAATATCAGTAAGAAAATAAAAAGGAGGATAAAATATCGTTAAAAAAATAGAGAGATTTGGTACAGGACTGATGTGTGTGTGTGTGTGTGTGTGTGTGTGTGTGTGGGGGGGGGGGGGGGGGGGGGGGGGGGGTAGCTT